>NC_081405.1:247805615-248105615 GCF_030272615.1 Cryptomeria japonica | reverse complement strand
AGATTGGGTAAATGCTATGACAGAAGAGATTGATCAAATCAAGAAGAATGACACATGGACACTGATCCCAAGACCGAAGGACAAAAATGTAATCGGTACTAAGTGGATTTTCAGAAACAAGCTAAATGAAAAAGGTGAGGTCATTTGCAACAAAGCAAGACTAGTTTGCAAAGGTTATGCTCAAGAAGAAGGAATAGATTATGGTGAGACCTTTGAACTGGTGGCTAGACTTGAGGGAGTAAGAACATTGTTGGCATATGCTGCTTTCAAAAATTTCAAGGTATATCAAATGGATGTTAAATCTGCATTTTTGAATGGTATACTAGAAGAAGAAGTTTATATTGAACAGCCTGAAAGATTTGTTGAAGACAAGAGTAAAGATCAGGTATGTAAACTAAACAAAGTTTTATAGGGTCCAAAACAAGCACCTAGAGTGTGGTATGAGAGACTGCACTCTTATTTGATCAAGATTGGTTTTATAAGAACAAGTGAAAACAACAACATGTACATGAAGAGTGATGAGGACAATGGAATACTAATCTCAGCCATATTTGTTGATGATATTATTTTTTGTGGTAATGACTCCTTATGCAAAAACTTTGGAAATGAAATGTGCAAAGAATTTGAGATGTCATTAATTGGTGAGATAAAGTATTTTATAGGTTTACAAATACTGCAAATGAAAGATGAGATTTTCATTACTCAATCCAAGTACATAAAGGAAATCTTGAAGAAATTTGGAATGGAGGATTCTAAACCAGTAAGCACTCCTATGACTACTAACTGTAAACTATCAAAGAATGATGAATCTGCATCTGTTGATGAGACACTTTACCGATCTATGATTGGGAAGTTGCAATATGTTGTGCATAGTAGACCGGATATATCACATGCAGTAGGTATTGTTGCAAGATTTTCTGTAGATCCCAAGGAAACCCATATGACAACAATCAAGAGAATTTTTAGATACCTGAGAGGCACTCAAGATTATGGCTTAGTATATGAAAAGAGGAATGATTTTGATTTAAAAGTTTATACTGATGTTGATTGGGCAGGCAACATTAATGACAGGAAAATCACAAGTGGTGGAGCTTTGTTTTTAGGAGAAAGACTAGTAAGTTGACTTAGCAAGAAACAAGGATGTATCTCACAGTCAACAGCAAAAGCTGAATATGTTGCTGCAGCATTGAATTGCACAAATATAGCATGGATCAAGCAACTATTGGAAGGTATAAATGAGAAAGTTACCGAGCCAGTAACTATATTCTGTGATAATACTAGTGCCATTAACATTTCAAAGAATCCGGTAATGCACTCTAAGACAAAACATATCTCTACAAAGTATCATTATCTCAGAGAAGAAAGTTGTGCTAGAATATATCAGTTCAAAGGAGCAATTAGCAGACATCTTCACAAAGCCACTGCCAAGGGACACTTTTGAGTATCTCAGAAGCAAGCTAGGGGTCCTACCCCTATCTTCTACTCACTGACAGAGTTCGATGAAAGCATCAATTCAATGAATCTATAGAATATCATGTGTGGATTGATGCTGCTTTACACTTTAGGAGGTTTCCTAAAGTTGTGCAGGAAATAGTGGATAGAGACAAGTTGCTCTAACCGAGACTGAGATGATACACAGCAAGGCAAATCACTTCACAGAGGAAGAAATCATGATTTAGTTCTTTTACTTTTTGGCATTGTTGTCAAAGGGGGAGAAGACTAAATGGTAAAATCCTAAATGAAGAAGATAACTGAAGACTAATGACAGGGGGAGAAGACTTAATACAAGTCAACGACTCAGAAGCCTAATGAAAAAGGGAGAAGACTTCAGACGATTTTTAATAGCTCAAGGATAATAAGAGAAGTCTAACAACAATCTGAATCCAAATCAATTTGAATATCTTGTTGGTATTACCAATTAAATTGTTGGTTTTGCCATCAATGCCAAAGGGGGAGATTGTTGGCATTTCAATAGAAGGAGATTGTTGATATAACTGACAATGGATGATAACTATCTTTATAACATTATTTTGTCATTGATGTCAAGAAATTGATTTTCTGATTTAGTATGATGTTGCCATATCTTAAGAAGTATGTTTTGATGAGTATTAAGTGGTCGGTAAGTGACACAGAAAGAATGTGATGAATAAGGGGAGAAATAAGTTATTCAATGGGCAACTATTACCGAGTTAGACAATGATGAGATCATGATGTTTAGATTGTTTTGATATCCTACATATGTTGTTGATTGTAAGGTTAATACTGTACTATGTCACCGAGCAAAGAACCTAGTCGGTAAACCCTAAGGAACCTAGTCGGTATACCCTAAGGTTATCGATATTGGTTAATGAAGGCAAAATGTATACCGAGTAAAGTTTAGTATTTACCGAGTTGCAACTGAGTTATGACAGATCGCATTGGATGGTAAAAGCATTATTTAATGAAGGATGCTGATGAGCTGGAGATGTATAAATGATTGGTATGCCGCGCATGAAGTTTGTTAAGGATCTACGGCAATGGAAAATCACAAGGAAGATCTACAATGCAGATTGAACTGCAACAACCTTGTGCAAGTTCCAAGAAAGGAATGCAAGTCCCAAGGTGAGGTAAAACATTTTCAGATCGAAGGATACATTGAACCTAGTAAAGATTGAAGATCTGATGGCTAAGATTAATCATGGGAAATGTGATCAAGGAGATTCAGTGGTTAGCAAATTGTTTATAAATAAGAAATTGTTGATGAACAATGTATGCGGGCAAGTGTAAGCACAGGGATGCTACAAAGTGACTACCGAGCACATAAGCTTGAAGACCTGTTTGAATAACAGAGTAGGGAGCCCAACAGAGGGACAAGATAAGTCCTATATTGTTTTGAGCAAAATAGAATCTGCTTTAGCATTTTAGATATGAAGTTGCAGATATATTTTTATTACTGTTATTTTATAAGTGATAGAAAATCTCTTAACCGAGTGGACTTAACAGTCTTATTTGTAAACCCTCTAGCAAGGTAACATTCTAAATGAGTGTTTGAAATCCTTTGACAAGGTCACTTCTAACAAAGTGAAGATCCTAACAGATCTGAGGGAAATCCCTTAACCGGGTCACATCTAGCAATGTGTTTGTAATCTTTAACAGGATTTGCTTTTAACTGAGCATACTCTAGAAGAGTATTTCTTAGTGGGTCCAAAATCCCACAGTGGTTTTTCCCTATTTGGGTTTCCACGTTAAATATGGTATTATATGTGTTATGATGATTATGTGTTTATGAGTTTGCATGTTTAGCAGTTTTTGGTTATGTTGCTGAAGTTTAAGTTACCGAGGTTGAATCTGTTGATTTTATGAAAGATTAAGTTTGTATGATTCACCCCCCCCCCTCTCATCTTGTTAACTATTGGCATCAGAACTTTACAAGATTGTGGAGAGATTATTGACTAAGTGTTTAGGATGATATTGGAGATTGTTGTTAGTACAATTATGATATTGTTTATTGGTGTCAACCCTTTAGTGATGGATATGTTGTTGATGTATTTTGTTGTGTCTATTGGTGTTGTCAATTGTTTATTGTTGGTATTTGTTGCCATTTTTGTCGCATGGTTCAATTGTGTGCATAGCTATGGTGGAGACAACTGATTATTATAATTGATGACTAGATGTTGTTATTGATGTTATGTTGATGATGGAAGTGCATATTGTTGATATGGTGTAGATTGGTATCTTAGATACTAATAAGGTGATTATTGATTCATATGAATGTGTAGATGGTTGATGGTTGAAAGTGTTCCTTGTTGCGGATGTCCACCTTCTTTGTGTTGATGTCTACACTCAGTATTAGGTGTTGTCGCGTATAAGAATTGCATATGATCAAATGGTTGGTTGTTCTATCATATGTGTGGTGCCATTAATATAGAATGTTGATGACTCATGGTTGAAGATCACACTCTTGGTGTTGATATCCATGCCCAGCTGGCTATGATGTCATGATTGATGGTAAGTTATATCAAAAATAGTGACTGGGAGTTGCTTTGTCAAATGTGTGTCGATGAGACAATTGGTGTTGATACTTGTCCGTACATGATGATGATGTTGAAAGTTGTTTTGTCACATATGCAGTTGTGGAGAGATGTTCGATGAGTGCAAGATCATGGGAGGCCAAAAAGTGGCAGTGAGAAAAAAATGCATTTTTTTCTTTGTCAAACATGCCAAATTCTACTTTAACGTTTTGCATGGGTTGAGTAAAATTTAAATTTGGTTTGTAAATACCAAACCAAAATGGATATCTATTAATAATAATATCCATTTCCTAACATCATCATTGTGATGTCATGTTTTAAAAAACAAATAATCATTTCCAAAATGGATATCCATTTTATTTAGCCTAAAAAGCATACTTTAGTAAAATGGGCATAACTTGTGTGTTTCTTATTGAAATTTTGATTTTCTATAGGCATTGGAAAGGTGATTTAGAGACCTACAAAGTGGATAAGGTAATTTTATTAGATCATACATCAAAATATAATTATAATAATTTGAATTTGATCCTTCAATTTTAAAAACTTTATATATTTTTTTCTAAAGATTTTTTTTTGGTTAATTTTTTATTGGGCATAATTGCTATTTTGAAGACCCCACGTGTACAACAAACATAACCTGACTTAAACTTATCATTTTTTTTATTATTATTTTTAAAGTGTATATAATTGTCTCTAGTTTGATGTCATATAATTTTTTTTCAAAAAAATTAAAAACAAAAAAGTTATTAAAAATGAAGAAAACCTATTATGTCAAGTTTATGGATCTTTTTCATTAAAAAATATTTTAAACATAGAAAAATTAATCCAATTGAAAAAAAATACATATTTGAAATCTACACAATCTCATTTATAATGGGTTTTAATTTCATTAATTTTTTTTGCAAAAAAGGTCTTCAAATATATGTCCAAAGTCAATATTTTGTATGGACAATGACATGGCCTTCAAGTTGCAGGTCAAACCAAGTCCAAGGCTAAGAGTCGGCTCCCCAAGCCTTTTTTTGAAGAAAAATCCAAAGCAAAAATTGGTGCTGGAATTTAATTCTTTTTGAAACGGGATCTCCTCTAGTAAAAAATAAGATATTGTTTAATGGGATCATGTTTGAAAAACGAAATGGGATCTCGTTTCATAAACGAGATATTGTTTATTTTTATATTGAAAATGACTTAATATATACATGAAATATAACATTTTTTTATATTGTTTATTTTTTAATAATGAAACTTAGGCCTGGATATACATGAATTATAACATTTAATTATAAGTCACATTTCAATAAAATACATATTAAAATGTGATTTACACTTTAAGTTATATTTCATATATATATTGGTAGGATGTTTGAGATTGTATTTAGATCTCTAAGAGTTATAGACTTTATAAATATTTAAACTTAGTTGAATTTCAATAATTACTAGGCTCTTATCAACGTTCTCTCTCTCTCTCTCTCTCTCTCTCTATATATATATATATATATATATATATATATATCACTCTCTTTATCTCAAACTTAGTCAAATTTCAGTAATTAGTAGGCTCCTATCAACATTTTCTCGCTCTCTCAATATCACTCTTTATCTCCCTTGATCTCTAGACCTATCTCTCTCCATATTACTCTTCCTATATCTCCTCTTTACCTCTATCTCACTCTCTCCTCTCTCTCCCAAAATATAGACCTATATCTCTACCTCTCCCTCACATCCTTGACTCTCTACTCTTTGTCTCCTCTCTCTATGCACCTCTCTCTCTCTCTCTCTCTCTCTCTCTCTCTCTCTCTCTCTCTCTCTCTCTCTCTCTCTCTCTCTCCTATGAACTCCTTTCCATCTTTGTCTCTCTACATCTTGATCCCTCCCACTCTTTATTTGTCTCTATAAAACTAGAGAGGGAGGGAGGGATATGTAGGTAGAGTGATTTAGAGGGGAGATATAGAGAGTACATTTGGGGACATGGATAGAAAGAGAGGAAGAGGGGAGATAGAAAGAAGTAGAAAAAGATGGATAGGTAGATAGGGGGAGAGTGGGAGGGGTGGAGATGTAGAGATGGAGAGAGAGAGATAGAGGGTGAAAAAGAGATATGTGTAGAGGAAGATAAGTTGGTAGGGAGGGAGAGAGGTGCATAGAGAGAGATAAAGAGGTATATGTAGAGAAAAGAAGTAGGTAAGAAGTGAGGGGAGGTGTGCAGAGAGAGAGGAGATAGAGGGTAGAGAGTTAAGGATGTGAGGGGAGGTGTGCAGAGAGAGAGAGGAGATAGAGGGTAGAGAGTTAAGGATGTGAGAGAGAGGTAGAGAGATAGGTCCATATTTTGGGAGAGAGAGAGAGAGGAGAGAGTGATATAGAGAGGTAGAGAGGGGATAGAGGAGAGATAAAAGTAGAGAGGGAAGGAGGGAGGGTTAGGTAGAGAGAGTGAGAGGGGAGATAAAGAGAGAGATTAGGGAGATAGAAAGTATAGAATGATGGATAGGTAGAGAGGGGGGAGAGTTGGAAAGAGAGAGAGGGGGGGTGGAAGCGAGATGTATGTAGATAAATATAAGTTGGTAGGAAGGGAGAGAAACATATGTAGAGATAGAGAGGTACATGTAGAGAAATAGTGGTAGGTATGGAGTGAGGGTAGTTGTCTAGAGAGAGAATGAGAGAGGGTGGGAGGGAGAAAGAGATAGAGAATGGAAGAGAGATGTATGTAGAGAAAGATAAGCTAGTAGGGAGGGAGAGAGGTACATAGAGAGAGATAAAGAGGTATATGTAGAGAAAAGAGGTAGGCAGGGAGTGAGGGGAGGTGTGCAAAGAGAGCGGAGATAGAGAGTGGAGAGAGATGTAGAGAGGTAGGTTTAGATTTTGGGAGAGAGAGGAGAAAGTGAGATAAAGAGGTAGAGAGATAAAAATATACAGGGAAGGAGGGAGGGGTGGTGAGGTAGAGAGAGATGTATGTAGAGAAAGATAAGTTGGTAGAGAGGGAGATAAATGTATGTAGAGAGAGATAGAAAGGTATATTTAGAGAAATATATGTAGGTAGGGAGTCAAGGGTGGTGTGTAGAGAGAGAGTAAACAAATATTAGAGAGTTAAGGATGTGAGAGAGAGGTAGAGAGCAGATAGAGGGGAGATAAAAGTAGAGAGGGATTGAGCGAGGAGTGGACAAAAAGAGAGGGTGGAAGAGAGATGTATGTAGAGAAAGATAAGTTGATAGAGAGGGAGAGAAAGGTAAGTAGAGAGAGATAAAGAGATGTATGTAGAGAAATAGAGGTAGGTAGGGAGTGAGGGGAGGTGTGTAGAGAGAGAGGAGACAAAGATTAGATAGTTAAGGAAGTGAGGGAGAGGTAGAGAGATATGTTTAAATTTTTGGAGAGAAAGAGAGAGGGAGAGAGGGAGAAAGAAAGAGAGAGAGAGAGAGGGTGTAAGAGAGATGTATGTAAAGAAAGATAAGTAGGTAGGGACAAAGGGAAAGGTTAGTCGAGAGAGATAGAGAGGTATATGTAGAGAAATAGAGGAAGGTAGGGAGTGAGGGGAGGTGTGTGAAGAGAGAGGAGATAGAGAGTAGAGACTTAAGGATGTGAGAGAGAGGTAGAGAGGGGATAGATGGGAGATAAAATTAGACATGGAAGGAGGGAGGTGTGGTGAGGTAGAGAGAGGGAGATGTATGTAGAGAAAGATAAGTTGGTAAGGAAGAAGAGAAATGTATGTAAAGAGATATAGAGGTGTATGTAGATAAATAGAGGTAGGTAGGGAGTGAGGGGAGGTGTGTAGAGAGAGGAGAAAGGGAGTAGAGAGTTAAGGATGTGAGAGAAAGGTAGAGAGATGGGTCTAGATTTTGGGAGAGAAGAAAGAGAGATAGAGAGGTATAGAAGGAATAGAGGGGAGATAAAAGTAGAAAGGGAAGGAGGGAGAGATGGAGAGAGAGGGTGTAAAAGAGATGTATGTAGAGAAAGATAAGTTAGTAGGGAGGAAGAGAAAGGTATGTAGAGAGAGATAGAGTGGTATATGTAGAGAAATAGTGGTAGGTAGGGAGTGGGGGGAGGCGTGTAGAGAGATATGAGATAGAGAGTAGAGCGTTAAGGATGTGAGAGAGAGGTAGAGAGATATGTCTAGAATTTTTAGAAAAAGGAGAGAGTGAGATAGAGTAGTAGAGAGGGGATAGAGGGGAGATAAAAGTAGAGATGGAAGGAGTGAGGGGTGGAGAGAGAGAGATTGGAGGGTGGGAGGGAGAAAGAGAGAGAGGGTAGAAGAGAGATGTATGCATATAAATATAATCTAGTAGGGAGGGAGAGAAAGGTTTGTAAAGAGGGATATAGAGGTATATGTAGAGAAATAGAGGTATGTAGGGGGTGAGGAGAGGTGTGTAGAGAGAGAGGAGACAAAGAGTAGAGAGTTAAGGATGTGAGATAGAGGTAGAGAGATAGGTCTAGATTTTGGGAGAGAGAGGATAGACTGAGATAGACAGGTAGAGAAGGGATAGAGGAAGAGTGATACATAGACAGATATGTCTAGAGCTCAAGAAATATGAAGAGAGTATGAAAATATTGATAGGGGCCTGTTGATTACTAAAATTTGACTAAGTTTGAAAATTTATAAGATCTTCTAAAATCTAGAATTTGTATTATAAATCCTAGAGATCTAAAACCACTCTCAAACATTTTGTCAAAATATGTGTGAATATAACTTAAATTATTTTCTTATACTTAAATGTTATATTTAATGTATATATATCATTTTCAATATAAAAATACTAATTAATATAAGAAAAATGGGATTCTATTTTAAATTTTGGCTTGAGACCCCAAATCATAATGGGATCCCTTTTCAAACAAATGGGAGCTCATTTTAGTCAACACATTTTCATTTTTTTGGCTAAGTTTGAAACTTCCACTCTAAGTCGAATAACTTTTGCATTTACCTAATTCTCTCTATTTATCTCCCTCCCTCTACCTCCCTCTACTTATATCTATCTATTACTTGTCTCTATCACCTACTTTATCTGTCACTCTTGCCTCCCTATCTCTATCTCCCTATAGATATATTTGAACATGTCTATCTACAACTCATTATCTCTAACTCTGTCTTATTTTTTCTATCTCTCCCTTCATCTATCATACACTCTCTATCTCTTTCTATCCACAACTATCTCTATCTCCATTTACTTATATATCTCTCTTCCTATCCATATCTCTTAGATATATCTCCATCTATCAATATATCTCTTCCTCTATACATGATTAATCTATCTCTCTATCTCTTCCTCTCTTGCCCTCTCTGTGTATCTCTCTCTTTCTCTAACTCTCTCTCTCTCTCTATATATCCCTATCTCTCTCCCTCCATCCTTCTCTATATCCCCCTATTTATCTTTTTATATATCCCACTTTCTCTCTACCTCTCTATTTATCCCTCTCTATCTCTATTGATCTCTTTATCACTCTATCACACCATCTATGCCTCTCTATCTATCTATATTTATCTTCCTTTATATATTTCTATCTCTTCCTCTATGTATCTCCCTCTATGGCCTTCTCTCTATCTCTACCTCCCTATCTCTCTATATATTTATCTACATGTCTTTACCTCTCTCTATTTCTATATATATTTGTCTCCCTCTTCCTCTATCTTCATTTCAATCTCTATCTTCCTCTCTAGTTTTTTATCTCTAGATATGTCTCCCTCTTTCTATCCATCCTTATCTTTTTGTATTTCTCCCTCTCTCTTCCTAGACCTTAATATCTACATCTATATTTGTGTCTCCATCTATTTTATAGTTGTTTTTATCTCTCTATATTTCACCTTCTATCCTCCCTCTCTCTATCTCTATCTTCTTGTCTCTCCATATTTATTTACCCTTATATCAAGCTCCTCATCTTTATATTTATCCTTATCTTTCTATGTCCCTATCTCTCCCTCTCTCATTCTAGACCCCTCTCTATATATGTATATCTTCCTCTCCCTCTATCTCCACCCGCTCTATGTCTATTTTAATCCATATATCTCTCTCCCTATTGGTAGTGGAGATTGACTTTCCTTCTAATTTAGATGTTTATTTGTTAGCTATATTTGGATCTTAGTTATTGATGAGTGTGTGGAATTGACTTATATTTCTAGGGAGGGAGGAAGAAATAGGGAGTGGGTGTATGTGTGTGTATGAGTGAAAGGGACATATAGAGATAGAGATACAAAGGGTAAGAGATATATAAATAAAGGGAGAGAGAGGGAGAAAAATTTAAATAGATGAGAAGTAGAGAAATATATAAATAGGGAATGATGGAGAGATAAAGAGATAGAGATAGGGAGCGATAAATAAGGACTATGTGTGTATGAGTGAGAGAGATATGGAGATTGAGGTAGAGGGGGATAAGAATATAGATAAACAAAGAGAGATGAAGGAGATAAATAGATGTAAAAATGGAGAGATATAGAAAGAAACAACAATGTGGAGAGTGAGAGAGAGAGAGGGGGAGAGATAGGGTTATAAAGAGGGATAAATATCTATAGATTTGTATGAAGTGAAAAAGATAAAGGGGGGAGAAAAAGGGAGAGAGATAGGTAGAGAGAGAGGGAGAGGGAGAGGGAGAGGGATATAGAGAGAGGGAGATAGACAAAGAGATAAATATATGGAGAGGTAGAGGGGAAAACTAAATAAAAAATATGTGTGATTTCATTATGAAAAAAGTAAAAATATCAATGATGTATCAAATATTAAAATAAAATTCTATTGTGGCTGCCAAGGACGGGTAGGGTAAGTAAAAGGTATTTCACAATTAAGATAATAGAAAAAAGATGTAACAATATAAAATCAATGAAGAATTGGTCATTTAAAGAGTTTAAAATACAAAATTGAGATCTAAATGCCATGAAAGTATAGATCTAAGAAACCCTTACATGAATAAGAAACCTAGAAGAAGGCTAGGTTGTATATGATTGATTTGACTCATTAAAATACAAAGAGCTCTAAAGATCCAAAAAAATATGGAGGAAAGAAGGGTGGGAGGGTGAGTTATAGAGCTAGGGAGGGAGGGAAAGATAGGTAGAGAGAGTGTGAGAAGGGAGGATATATTTAGAGAAATATGTAGAGAGATTGGGGAGAGAGAGGGTTGAGACAGAGAGTAGGGAGGGAACACGGGGACTTCACTCAATGAACCTGGGTTATATCACACTAACTCATTTGGGTGCATTTTCCGACGAACATTTGCAACAAACTATGGGATTTCTTTCATTTTGTCAGATCTTAGGAGGCAATTTGTGTCAAAATTATTATTTTTTAAATGTTGTCCGACGTTTGTCGGAATTCCGATGAAACCAACTATCGTCATAATATTGCCCGACATTCATTCGATCTTAGGAGGCAATTTGTGTCTATTTTTTAATTTATTTTTTATCTTGCCCAACGTTCATTGGAATTTCGATGAAACCAACTGTCATCGGAATCTTGCCCAATGTTCATCAGAATTCCGACAAAAAATAGAAAAGTGAAAAAGTAAAAAAAAAACCATAAGGGTTAGTCAAGTAAATAATATAAAAAATCGCGCGGACGTTGTTTTCCGTACTTGAGACATCGTTTTGCTTGGTTTGTGAAGGTTATAGACCGAATTTTCCATAGCTCAATTTTTTTGCCTATGAATAAAAATCATGTCTGATAATATCAGCGAACAAAATAAGGAGACAATTGCTCGATTGTGGTCTAGCTTGAAAAGAAAAGGTGATGGGAAATGTTATTGTCCTTGCAAAAATTGTAAGGGATTAAAGACTAGAAGACTTTTAATCACAACAGCTGAGAAACATTGTAGGCAACATGGTCACATTGAAGGGGGGCATGATTATTGTCCATTGGTAATTTGTTCATTATATGTGTTTATATTGATTGCATTTATAAATGTTTATATCGTTTTAACAATTTATATACATAAAAAATCACTTGTTAATGAGATCATGATCATGGTTTATTTATGTTGATTATTTTTATATAGGTGGGGCACCCTAGGGTACATGATATGGACTATCACGAGCTAGAGAATGTGGTTTTCCATGTGGAAGAACATGGAGGTGTGAATATCAAAGCTAAAGATAATGATCCTAAGGAAGAAGATGATTATACACCAGAAAAAATAGTTGAAGATGATGGTACAATTACATTGATCCATGACACATTTAGTATTGGCGCAACTGATCATGATGATGAAGATGACTTTGATGTTGTTCATGATTTACTTGTACTTGATAAGGCATACGAGCCCCTTTACGAAGGCTCCCAAACAACTCTTCTCTCTGTTGTATTTTTGTTGTTGAACTTGAAGGTTATGAATGGTTTATCCAACACAACAATCTCATGTATGTTAAGGTATGTCATATATGTCATCTTTTTTCATCTTTTTTTGTTGTTATTTCATCACTAGTAAATAAAAGTTGAAATATGTACCATTAATATTTTTTATATTAACAAGTTATTTTTTTCATTCTAGATTGATAGGTGATTTTTTGTTACCACCATCAAATATTCTACCTCGCTCATATAAAGAATTATCTACCATTATGAAAGATATTGGAATGGAGTATCAAGCAATAGATGCATATCCCAATGATCATATTATATATCATAAACAACATAAATTTGCAACAATGGCCCTGAATGTCATATCGGTAGATATCGAACAGATCAACTAACAAAAAAGGTGCCTTGAATGGTTCTTCGTTATATTCTCATTATTCCATGTTTGCAATGATAATTTAGGTGCCAAAGCTTGGTGCAATTTATGGATTACAATGCATGCAATAGAAGTCAAGATGAGATTCTTCAAATGCATGTGGATGGTTATGCATTTACATACATAGAGAAAAAATGGCCACACTTTAATGAACCTTATAATCTCGAGGTTTCATTGGTAGCAAACGGTGTCAATCCATTTGGAGAGCTGAGATCTATTTACTCGGTATGCCCTATTTTTGTTATCAACAATAACATTCCTTCATGGATGTCAATAAAGAGGAAACATATAATGTTGGAAATGATTGTTCTAGGTATTTTTTGTTGATGATGTAGCATCAGAAGTAATCCTTAAGGGCTGATTAGCAGATATTCTATTGGTCTTACATATCTAGTAAACCAATTTACTTATGCATTAAATATCAAACATATTGCATTATTGGGTATCGATGATTAATAATTAAAAGATGTTTATCGATTGTGTTAACAGTGGACAATATAACCGATTGTGTTATTAATGAATCGGTTTATGTATAGTCAATAATGTTTTAGTGAAAGCTGATTTAGAGTGTCATGAAGAGACACGTCCTTATTGGAAAGACATCGGAGTCAATATATATGGTTAATGCATCTCCCCTCTTGGTTCATGGTGATAGAGATAGGTGATATACTCATATCGGAAACACACAACGAGTTAAGACTTTATCATAACTTAGAGGCAGATTAAAGACATATGGTCAGTAAGCATATTGCATATTCTCTGGCAGATCACGTTATCTACTATTGCAATCTGATTTTCTACAGCAGGTCGATCTTCTATAGCAGTCTGATTTATTATCTTGTGTGTTGTATTGTTGTGTACATAAAGCTTCAAGCAGTGAAGTTATTCTTTGTAAATCATATTCAAACTCGATTAAATATAACTGAGAATTTTGTGGCTGGGTTTTTCACCTTCATAAGGAAAGTTTTCCCATGGTACTTAGTACTCATACTGTTCATTTGTTGAGAATTTTTCTTCTTGTTATAACCTGATCATAAACTTAACATGGTATTAAAGCCACGGTGATAGAAGACCATGATCAGATTCTAAACAAATTTCAAATATTCTCTCCTCTATCTCCCATGCAGTATCTCTAAGTCTCAAAAATGGTGAATGGTCTTAAAGTCGAAGAAAGACTTGAAGGCACATCTAACTTCACCTCATGGAAGTTTAGAGTGCTCATTCCATTTGAAGAGAATGATCTTCTTCAATTCATAGAGGAAAAGGATTTATCCAAACCAGAAGATCACGAGGAGAAAATGCAATTCAAGAAGAATGCAATCAAGGCAAAGAAGATATTAATCAACTCTGTGAGAGATCACTTGGTGCCTCTCATCTCTAAGATGACAACTGCAAGAGATATGTTCAAGACCTTGGAAGGCCTATATGAGATTAATAACGTAAGTAGGGCTATTTCCTTGAGACAACAACTCCACCAAGTTAACATGGCAAAAGGAGATTCAATCATCACCTACTTCATGAAAATTTCATAATTGAGAGATCAACTATGCACAATTGGGGATCAAGTGATAGATAAAGAGCTTGTCATGCTAGCCTTGAATGGTCTGCCTCATTCATGGGAGCCATTTATTCAAAGCATAAGTGGAAGGTCAAAATTGCCTAAGTTTGATCGACTTCGAGCAGATTGTATTCAAGAAGAATCAAGATTGACTGCTAGAGGAATCGTCGAGAGTTCTCAAAATGAAGATACACATGTTCTTGTCGCTCAATCTACCAAGAAGAAAAAGTATTGGAAGAAGGGCAACTTCAAAAAGAATGGAAATTTCAAATCACATTTTTCACCTGATTCTAGGAAGAGGAAGAAAGATCTCTCTTGCATCTAGTGTTTTAGATGTGACAAGTTTGGTCACTTTGGAATGGATTGTTTAACAAGACCTAATCATCAAGGAGAAAACATCAATGAAGTCTCATCTCAGAAGGAGGTTGAAGATAACTCCATTGGTTTTCTTTTCATATTAGCATTATCAAGCAATGTTCCTACAGACAGTGATACACGGTTAATTGATAATGGAGCCTCTTGACATATCACCGGTCATCGGGAGTACCTTTTTGATTTAGTAGAGAAAGAGTCACATCTCCAAGTCATCATTGGGGATGATGCACACTATGTTTTAAGAGGAATTGGTGCTACATCTCTAAAACTTGAATAAGGAGTTTCTCTACACCTAAGTGATGTATTGTTCATTCCAGGGATCAAGAGGAACCTAGTATCTATTTCAGCCTTGGAGGATAAGGGATATAAAATTGAATTTTCTAAAGGAAGATTTCTTGCTTGGCCTAAGAACTCCAACATCAAGACTGCTCGTGTGATCGAAAATCGACATGAGAGTTTATACAAATTCTCCACTCTCCCAGTTCAAGCACTTATTCATGATTCTGCAAGTTCCAGTGAACTCTGGCTCAGAAGACTTGGACATCTTCACTTCAGGGCTCTTCCATCTTTGGAGAAGATGGTAAAAGGTATTCCTAAACTCATTCATGTAAATGATGGTAATTGTAAAGGTTGTGCTATGGGTAAAAATGTTAAAAGTCCTTTCCATAGAAGTGAAAGTAGGTCTAAAGAAATACTAGATCTTGTAGATTTAGATTTATGTGGTCCAATGTCAACTCCATCCCTAAGTGGATGTTTGTATTATATAACTTTTATAGATGACTACTCTAGGAAGACTTGGATTTATTTCTTAAGGTCTAAAGAGTCTGATGAAGTCCTAGGTAGGTTTAAATAATTTAAAGCTCTTGTAGAAAATATCACTAGAAAGAAAATCAAAATTCTATGGTCTGACAATGGAGGTGAATACACCTTGGGTAGCTTTCGTGATTTCTGTATTGAGGTAGGGATCAAGAGGGAGTTTTGTGTCCCTTACAACCCTCAACAAAATAGGGTTGCTGAAAGGAAGAACAAATCTATAGTTGAAGCTGCTAAAGCTATGATTCATGATCAAGACCTTTAGATTTTTCTATGGGCAGAAGCCTCTAGAACAACAGTGTATGTTCAAAATAGATGTCCTCATCGGATATTACAAAATATAACTCTTGAAGAATCCTTCTCAGGCATCAAGCGTGATATCAATCACCTGAGAATATTTGGTTGTCATGTGTATGTTCATGTTCTGAAGGACAAGAGAACCAAGTTGGAGCCTTCTGGAAAGCAAGGAATATTCGTAGGCTATAATGAAACCTCCAAAGCCTATTGTGTTTACATTCCTGGTTAAAAGCACATAGAGGTTAGTAGGGATGTCACATTTGAGGAAGATGTTGCATTCAGAAAATCAAAGGGCTCATGCATGGAGATAGATGATGAGACTCCTCAAGACATGGGTGTTGACCATACTCTTGAGGTTCAGAGGGAGTCTATAGTACTTGATATAAGCAATGATCCAATTGAACCCTTAGATCCCGTTGATGGGCCTAGAGATATTGTTGTGTCTTGAAAGGGACCTCTTTGGGCACAAAACACTATGCAGGAAGCAGAACAATTTGCTGCTCCTAGAGGCACGTTTAGGGAAAACAAAAGACCACAAAGATTCTCTAGTTATGTTGCATTAATGTGTAATCTTATTTAGTCTGAACCATCTAGTGTAGAAGAAGCCTCAAATCAACAAGTTTGGAAAGATTCTATGGACAAAGAGTATCAATCCATTCTCAAGAACAATGTGTGGGATATTGTGCCTAGACCAAAAGGGAAATTTGTTGTATCTTCCAAGTGGTTGTTCAAGATAAAACATGCAGCTGATGGAAGCATTGAAAAGTACAAAGCTAGATTTGTGGCGCGTGGTTTCTCTCAACAAGAAGGAATAGACTACGAAGAAAAATTTGCCCCTGTTGCTCACTATACTTCCATTAGAACCATCATTGCTATTGTAGCAACTAAAGGATGGAAGTTGCATCAGATGGATGTGAAGACTGTTTTTCTCAATGGCGTGATTAAAGAAGAAGTCTACATCGAGCAACTTGAGGGGTTCGTGATTCATGGGAAAGAATCTCATGTGTGTAAATTGAAGAAATCCCTATATGGTCTTAAATAGACTCCTCGGGATTGGTATGAAAGAATTGATAGATACTTAGTGGGTTTGGGTTTCTGCAAAAATGATGTTGATCCAAACCTTTACTTCAAAGTATTCAATAGTGATATGTTGATCTTGATACTTTATGTTGATTATCTATTTATTTCCGGAGAAGATCATCTCATTAATAGATGTAAGAAGGAGTTGACTTCAGAATTTGAGATGAAGGACTTAGGACTTATGCACTTCTTTCTAGGGTTGGAGATGTGGCAGAGGCCTAATGGGATTATCCTAAGTCAAGGTAAATACACCATCGACATTTTGAAGAGATTTGGAATGACAGATTGTAAATCCATGTCCACACGCATGGAAACTAACTTGAAGAAATTAAGGGAAGCCTCAACTAGTTCAGATCTTGTGGACCCTACTATGTACAAACAATTGATTGGGTCCCTGATGTATCTAGTTAAAACTAGACCAAATATTTGTTATGCGGTGAGTGCACTTAGTCAGTTCATGAGTGAACCTAGACAGATACATCTAGTTGTAGTCAAGCATATCTTGAGATACTTGTGTGGCACAGTTGGATATGGCTTGAAATACTCTTCCAGTATGGACCTGATTCTTGAAGGATATTTTGATTCTGATTGGGCAGGGAGTGTTACTGACCGGAAGAGAACTTATGGTTGTTGCTTTAGTTTGGGATTTGCTATGATTTCCTGGTGTAGCAGGAAGCAGTCTTCATTAGCTCTAAGAATTGCAGAGGCAGAATACATTGCAACATGTGTAGCAACTCGCGAATCAGTGTGGCTTCATAAACTCTTTGCAGGATTGTTTGGTCAATCATTGGATCCAACCATCATACATTGTGATAATCAAAGCTATGTAAAGATTTTAGCCAATCTAGTATTTCATGACATAACGAAGCATGTAGAGATTCAGTACCACTATATAAGAGATATGGTACAAAGGAATGCTATTCAGTTGAGATAAATTTGTACTAAGGAGAAAACCACAGACATTTTCACCAAGCCTCTTGCGAAAGTGAAATTTGTGCACTTTCAAGACAAGCTTGGAATTGTGGAAAATGAAGCTCTTGCTGAGAGGGAGTCTCAGCATCAGTAATTACTTGATATGTATTATAATGCATTCTTCTTTATGAGAGAAGTTTGAGGTGCAAGCCCTTGGCATGCATTCTTCTCTGTGAGAGAAGTTTGAGGTATCAACCCTTGTTGAGCATTCTTCTCTGTGAGAGAATTTTGAGGTATTAGCCCTTGTTATGCATTATTCTATGAGAGAAGTTTGAGGTACTAGCCCTTGTTGTGCATTCTTCTCTGTGAGAGAAGTTTGAGGTATCAACCCTTGTTGTGCATTCTTCTCTATGAGAGAAGTTTGAGGTATCAGCCCTTGTTGTGCATTCTTCTCTATGAGAGAAGTTTGAGGTTCTAGCCCTTGTTCTACCCTTTGCAAGCAGGTATGGTGGATCCACCCTCTGCGAGTAGGTATGGTGGATGTCATGTATAAACTCTATGACTTAGCATTTGTGTACTCACCCTCTGGGAGTAGCCATGGTGGTTGTGTTCATTTGTATTAAGAAGGATTCCTCCCTAGCTAAGAGGGAGTGTTGATGATGTAGCGTCAGAAGTAATCCTTCAGGGCCGATTAGCAAATATTCTATCGGTCTTACATATCTAGTAAACCAATTTACTTATTCATTAAATATCAAACATATTACATTATCGAGTTTCAATGATTAATCATTAAAAGATGTTTATTGACTGTGTTAACATTGGACAATATAACTGATTGTGTTATTAATGAATCGGTTTATGTATAGTCAATAATGTTTTAGTGAAAGCCGATTTAGAGTGTCATGAAGAGACACGTCCTTATTGGAAAGACATCAAAGTCAATATATATGGTTAATGCATATCCCCTCTTGGTTCATGGTGATAGAGATAGGTGATATACTCATATCAGAAACACACAACGAGTTAAGAATTTATTATAACTTAGAGGAAAATTAAAGACATATATGGTTAGTAAGCATGTTGCATATTCTCTGGAAGATCACGTTATCTACTATTGCAATATGATTTTCTACAGAAGGTCGATATTCTACAACAGTCTGATTTATTATCTTGCGTGTTGTACTATTTTGTACATAAAGCTTCAAGTAGTGAAGCTATTCTTTGTAAATCATATTCAAACCTGATTAAATATAACTGAGAATTTTGTGGCTGGGTTTTTCACCTTCATAAGGAAGGTTTTCCCAGGGTAACTTAGTGTTCATACTGTTCATTTGTAGAGAATTTTTGTTCTTGTTATAATTTGATCATAAA
This sequence comes from Cryptomeria japonica, assembly GCF_030272615.1. Taxonomy (NCBI): domain Eukaryota; kingdom Viridiplantae; phylum Streptophyta; class Pinopsida; order Cupressales; family Cupressaceae; genus Cryptomeria; species Cryptomeria japonica. Next base: position 248,086,505 of record NC_081405.1, on the reverse strand, counting down.
CTTAACATTTTTTCCATTTAATAGTCATGTACATTAAATTATATATATTGCAGTAAAAAGGTTATAACAATTATGTAATGTTTTTGTTCATTCAACTAGGTAAGTACCAAGTTAAAGATATGAATGTATATATCGAGCCTCTTATCGATGAGTTACTAGAGTTATGGAATGGTGTCACTATGTATGACATCTCTAGACCAATAGGACAACAATAATTTCAATTCCATGCAATGCTTGTATGGACAATTCATGATGCCCTAGGGCTAACACATTTTTTTGGTATGTTATAATGTTCAACTTGTGCACTTTAATGATGTTTAATTTTTTAAAGTATAAATCATGCATTTTTTTAAAAATCCATTCAATATATATAATTATAAAAATTAAGATATTTAATCCAATTATACATGATCTTGCAGGTCTTCAAACAAAGGGAAAATTTGCATGTCCATTTTGTGGTCCAAAGATGAAATCTCATCACTCAACAAGTTTAGGAAAGCAGGTGTTTGATGAGTATAGGCACTTGCTCCGCAAAAATCATAAGTATCGAACTATTGAAAAACATCTTTTCAATGGGAAAGAAGAGACTACATCAAAACCACGAAGAATGACACCTCGCCTATGGAAGTTGGAATATAATAGAATTAATCATCAAGGTAATGTCATTCAATCTAATTGTTTATCTATCATATATGATATGTTTGGAATTTATATTTTTATATTTTTTTGTGTTTACTCATGTTGTAATTGACAATGATTGTCATTGTTAACTTTTTAAACTTATATGCTTGATGAAGGTCGTCAAGGCATTAAATGCCACCTTCCAAACGGACTAAAAATTTATCCCAGACAATTTAGTAGGTTTCCATACTATGAGCAACTACAAATTGTGCATGTGTTTGATACTATGCATATTGGAAAGAATATAACAGAGACGTTATGGGAAATATTGGATGGAAGGCGCGACAAAGAAAAAATTATCAAAATTTGTAGTGACATTCAACTATCCAATCATGCAATGAAAAATGTCATTCAATTAAATAACGATGGAGACCAAATTAATATAAGTGCCCTTCCTTAGTTATTAACGGAGCAACAAAGCAATGCTATAAAAGAGGTCATACAAAAAAATCAATTTCCCATGGGATTTGTTGCAAACATAAACAATCTCATAACAAAGAGAAGTGAATTTGGGCCAAGGATGAAAATGCATGATTGACATACCTTCATTAAGGTAATTCATGTTCTTGTATATTTTCTATATATTTGTATACTACATGTACTTTTCATTGTATTATGTTTAGTACTAGTTTTGGAAAAACAATGAAAAGATCAGTTTATAATTGTTGCAGTACGTTCTACCTCTATCTCTCCTAGACCACTTCGACAATAATGTCAAGCAAGTTATATACGATCTTGGAAAATACATGAGGTAAGTAGTGTTATTTGTTCAATTTGTTGTATAGATATTATATTTTCCATTTGTTTTACTTGTTATGTAATATATTGTATATTATTTTGTTAATTCTCATTAATATATTTGCATCTTGAATCGCTTGTAGATGGTTGTCATCTAAAGAAATTAATAAAGAAGATATAAAATATTGGAAGACAAAAATTCCTCGTCTAATGTGTGAAATGCAAAAGTGTCTACCTTCGACATTTTTCAATGTACAAGAACACTACCTCATACACCAAGTTGAGGAAATTGAATTGTGTGGACCTGTACACATAAGGTCAATGTGGATGGTTGAGAGGCACTTGAAATTTTTGAAGACTTTGGTTCGATAAATAGTACATCTTGAGGGTTCTATGGTGGAGGGATATATGATATACCAGACTATGGTCTACATTATTGAATATCTTCCTAAGTTTGCAGCAAAGATCCATGTAGATCACATTTGGGATCCCAACTCCATTAACAAATTCGAAGGGGGGTACTTGATGGGGAAAGGTAGATTGAGGAAAGTAAGAGGTAATTATTGGATGTTCATGAACATTAATCTGAATACATTTTACATTTGGTTTATATATATATATATATTGTAGTTAATTAATTCTTAATCTTCAATATACATCAGTTGTAAATTTCTAGTTATTTTTTATACAGTTTCTCGAGAGTGGGATGCACTACATTTGTATGTCGCAAACAATATTGATTTGATGACGGTATGGATTGAATGATGTCAACAATCTGGTCACATATTAACATGGGAAGGTGTGGCTTCATTGGTTAAAGAAGATCATCGTAATGGAGATTCCAATGTTACACCAAGGGAAATTGATTTGGCATATGGTTTAAGAGATAAACAGGTACGTATAAATATATTAGTCACCCATGTTTTATTTTATTTTTAATTTTAATGATGTATATATATATATATATATCATTACAATTAAAAATAAAATAAAACATGGGTGACTAATATATATATATATATATATATATATATATTTTTTGCATACATTTGACCAAGAATAAATATGTTTATTAACTAGCGATGCAATAATTTTTACATGTTTGACATATTGCAGGTGAAACACCACAAGGCTATGTGGTGAAACGATCATAAATTTCACATCAAAAAGTAGGATGACACAAAGAAAACTTGTGATTCTGGGATAACTACAGTATTTCAGGTGACTAATGTTTCATCTAGAAGCGACATACATCCTCAAGTCACAGAAAATTGATACTATGGGATTTTGGATGTTTTACTCAAGTGTGACTTTGGGTCCTTCAAATTAGTTATTTTTGTTGTCCAATGGTACAAGCTACGGTTGAATGAAAATGATCCTGACAGAACTGTTATTGAACATGATAATGGATTTACAATGGTCAATACAAGGTTGTTTGAGCGAGCTGGAAATGAGCCTTATGTTCTTCCAAGCCAATGTGAGCAAGTATTTTACTCAGAGGTTCCACATAAACCAGGTTGGTCAATTTTTGTTAGACGTGATCCTAGAGGAAGCCCGATAAAGTATAATGTCATGGAAGAAGAAGATACAAAATAACTAGAAGATGATGTACATGATGATCAGGATCAACAGTTAGTTGATGATGTGCTCGATGAAGATGTCGAAGAAGAGGAACAAGATCACGATGACGTAGGAGTTAATGTTCATGAAGATTATGATGATGATATCAATGATGATGATGATGATGATGATGATGATGATGCTGATATGACCAATCCTTACAATGTTGATTCTAGATCGGAAGATACAAACAAAGAGTTGGATGAAGAAGAAGATCAATGACATGATTTAAATGTATGAGGTATGTGATAGTATATTATCTATTTGATAATGATTTCTTGATATTTTTTGGTGAAATCTAAATGTTGTGATTAAGTGGGAGGACTTGTTTGTAATTATGTCGGAGGACTTGTACTTTGTGATTATCTTTACGTGTATCTTTACATGTCAAGTCATTTATACTTTTACATTACAAATATTTGCATCATGTTGTGTTCCCTACTAAGATATTTAAGGAAAATTTAATGGATGAATCATTTTAATGATTTGTTATGCAATAACACAATGATTCCTATGATGATCATTTCAATCCTTAGTAAAAATGGGGGAACATTATGCTCTAATCAATATATCAATGTGTAGAGATTGATATTTTAGATATTGAAGTAAGGGATACCCCTTACGTCTAGCAAAGCCTAAAGTGAAAAGGAGAACAAGCCACTATCTCATTTTCATTGAAAACTAATCCGAGAGTCTAAAATATCTAGGTATAATACCTAATACCCCAAAATCCAGTAACAATACTTAATACCCCTAGCATGTCAGTCATCACCAAGATTTTGAATTTGGCATAAGTGAAAGGTTGAAGCTACAAAAGTTTTCTTTAACTCAATACATGACCTCACATACTACAACTAAAATCATATAAGAATAATCCCTGATATACCTAAGAAACATCAACAAAGTAACCCTCATTAAGTAACATTCTATGTATATATCGGGATAGCTAACCTGATCTAATAAGTCAGTATTGAACATGGCTATCGACATAGTTATATCGAACACAAATGATGAGATGCCTATCAGAATAGTCACTAAAGGTAGAATAGTAATATTTTGTAATCATGATAGACTATAGCTATCCCACACATCTAGTGGTAGGTTGTAATGATGCAGGCCCTATCGGAATAACATATAAGATTGGGTTAGGTGCAAAAGGCTATCCAAACAGTGTAAACTTATAGCGAATTCAAGGACAAAACCTCTATCAGTATAACTTGTGAAGACAGGATAACACCTTTTTGCTTTGCCAATGATGAAAATAATGTTGATAAGCATTATCTAGGAGGAGTTCAAGATAACTTACAAATTTGGGATAACACATCAATAGTGTTCTGATCGATGAAATTATCTCGATGATTTACAAATAGAGTACTATCAGGGGAACTATCCTGATTTTACATTTATAAACTAAGAAACCAATAGCGATAAAAGGAGAACAAATGAGGAGACCCTTATCGGAATGACTTATGAAGTCGGGAAAACAATATTTGGATATGCCGATAGTAGAAGTAATGTCGATGGACGTAATAACGATTGCTTATCGGTATAACTTAGGCTAAAATGATGCGAAAAGGAAACAATTATTGATATCTCCATATTTATCTGCAATGATTAATTTGTCAGAAAGGTGCCAAACTTAGAGGCAGTGACAGGGAGAGTTAAGCCGATGACATACGTCATCAAATAATTCAAATTTTAAAAAAGGCTCATTGATTTATAGATTGAAACATTTATTAATGCATAAACAAAATTTTTTGAGGAACACATCCAGGAGATTTTCGCACTAGAATTGCAAACGTATTAAGAAGACATTGAAGCAGACCAAAAATATAGAAGAAGAAAGCAATTAAGTGCTCTGATCGATTTCTCTATGATTGTTTCAAGTAATACATTCAATTTCTTGTAAAATGGAAACTCCTAGTGGTTCTACAAAAAGGCAAAGAGGGGAGACAAGCAAGGGTAAGGGGAAGAAACATGAAATAGAGGAAACAAGTCCAAAAACTAGGACAAAAGAAAGGAGATTGAATCAGGATCTGCTAGATCAATTGTCGAGTTCTACCCCCAAACCTAAGAGGTCTACAAAGTGGAAATTAGAAGATAACTATGTTGATTTGGGAGATGTGTATACAACTATTAGATGCTATGAACTATTTATGTTTCATTACCATAGGTGTGAGAAGCCTGAGCCAATCTGCAATCCGTTGGTGTTGAGCCTAGGAAAACTTGTTATTCCCAATGTCTATGTCAATGTGGATCTTCTAAAGCCATTGGCACATAACTTTGATCCAAAAAAGAGGGCGATATGTGACTGGGATGGAAATCTATGTTTCTTCGTATCATGGGAGGCAATTTCAAAAGCTTTTCATTTGCTTGGGGTTTATGATCATCCCATTATCCTTGGGGATTTTCTTGAAGAGTATCACAGATTAGATACCACTTAATCTGGATGGAGATTTCCCTTTCACTTGCTTAATCTAGAGGTGTCATTAGAGACAAGGGAGGGCCTGACATTTCATGTAAATTTGTTTAAAGACTATTTTGAGTATACATACTACTCAGTTGGTCAGGTTCTAGGGTTGAACACTCCAGATTTTATGAGAATAGAATCCATGATCATTGTAGCAGACATTTAGTCCCTAAAGGCCAAAGAATTTGATTTTGCTATGTTTGTAGCTGAGCAACTTGGGGCAGGACTTGCTACTATCTGGAGGGACTCTTCCAAAATTCACTTTGCACATTATTCTTTACTCATGCATATGGTGTTGTTTTACGAACAAGGATTGGGGCTTTGGCCTGAGGAAATGAGGGTAAGAAAATATGGTGGTGATAAGCAACCTCTGCCAATTTAACTATGGACCTTAATCTAGGACTGTAGATTTGTTAGGTCTAGTTATATTGATTTTGAGGAATTATTTGTTAAAACTCTGTACAGATTATTTGGTCACCCTTGTAACTTTGCACTCTCAGAAGATGTGAAGAGATTTTTAAGGCTTGCAGATTTTGGAGGGCCTGATATTATCAGACACAATTAGGGAGATTGGTATTGTTTCTATGATGCAACCATGATTAGGATTTATGGCTTTGATGGGGCCCCATTATTATTGCCAAAAATGGTTCCTGATAGGATAGCATATTTGGAGATCACAAGATGGATGGGAGAATCAAATCACGTGCATCTAGCTTCCCATGAAAAACAATATTTTTTACCTAGGACCCTATGTGCTGTAGAATTCATTGTGAATGAAAGAGAAGGACAAGAGATCACATGAAAAAAATTGTTCCATTATAATATGAAGTTGGGTGCTCCAAGAAAGAACTTTGATCCAAAAGGATATATTCATTCAGTAAAAAAGAAGCAAAAACTTGGTGATTATGAGTACATCCCATATTTAAGGGATGATTTAATAAGGAATATGGATGAGAAAGAGGCCGAACTAGCCATTGACAATCATAATAGGGAGATTGAACAAAAAGCTATAGAAAAGAAAACTATTGAAATATTGTTCTCAGATGAAGAAGAGTCATCATAAGAGATTTCATTTGAACAATTCTCTATGATACTAATTGAAGAGCAGGTGTCACCTGTTAGGGATCTTGATGAAGGAATCCTAGGGGAAGATGACCCGAGGTAATTGGCATGCAATGATTTTGTATCTTATGATAATTTTATAAGGACTCCTGAATTTATGTCTTTCTTGTATAGAGTGAAAGGTAAAGCAATCAGAGAGGGTGTTGGAGAGTTAAACACCTCAAATGAACACCAATTGTTAGCCACCCTAGAGAATGAAGTAGCACAAAAATTAAGCCTAATAACCCCTGACAGAGGAAGGAAGATACATGAAGATGTAGGTGTGTTAATATTTCTAGGATGGGATCTGAATTCAGCTCTAGTATTTTGTAGTTTTCTATATGACATTGATGCTAAACACAAATTGTCTCTCGAGGGTGTGACCCAGGTATACATGGGATCACTGTACAACCTTGACAAATATTCCATGTTAATATGGTCACTATACCCTCCAAATAAGAAGCATGTGGTCATTGATACACAAAAGGCCTTTGGACACATCATGACCCTAAATGTTGGTGAAATAGACTTCATGATGACAACTGATTTAGGGGTGAATATTGCTAAATTGAACAAAGCAAAAATTCAATTTTTCGTAAAAGAAGGTCAATTTAGTAAATTTGAAATAGTCAAGTTAAATAAAGAAATTGATCAGTTGAAAGAAATGTTGAAAAAGAAAGAGCCACAAATATTACTGATATAGTGCGAAAGCTCATAGCCTCAAACCAAGGCCAACAAATTGAAAGAAGAAAATTATCAGCTGCAGGTGCAATTAAGAAAAACAAAGAGTGAAACCATGTCAATGTTGATATAAAAGAGATTCGCTAATCTAATGAAATGGATAGATAAGTATTGGGACATATACAATAAGAATCAAACTGTCATTGAAGAGCATGAGAGATTGGATAAACGACTGTAGGAAAGGTCCCAGGAATTGCAAAATGGAGATAAAGCACATCCGGATGCGGTGCAAAATTGTGAAAAACTAATGAAGGCTCATAAAAGGTATCTGGAAGAGTTAAGAGCAGAGGGAGCAAAATTCCTCAGTGACAGCACAAATACATCTCGCTCCTACTCAACAAAGATGGACGAAAAAAATAAAAAATGGGTTGGATCTGCAAGTGCCAGCACATACTCAAAAGTGCATTGAAATTTGTCGAGGACCAAGACATTGAAAAGGTAGTAGATCTCATGGAGAGCATGGTGCTGATGGAAGTGGAAGCCAGAGACACAATCCATGATTGTGACACCAGATACAATGAGAAGTATCTAGCACATTTAACTAATGTGCATTTATGCCTAAGTATAGGAGTAGTTATAGGTTTTAATTTGTTTTCAAAAGACTTCAATCAAAGGGCATGACCCTTTGATATATTATAAAATATTCAATTTAATCATTTGAAAAAACATTTCTGATAGTTGGAAGATAGATAGTCATAGTTCAAAAGTTTTAAGCATTTTTTGTGTTTCAAGACAAACTTTATTTCAAGTTAATATAAAGAAATCTAGTTCTCTTATTTGCAATTGTGTTGTGGATTTTCATTTTCAAAACAGTTCTCTACTATTATTATCTATGATTGATAATTGCTGCTCTAAATCTCTGTGTGAAGAAGTTATCTGATGTTACATGGTTGGATTATCAAGATACATCTGAGGATCATTTTGCCTATTGTGTCTTGTTTAATTGGTCTTTCAAAGGAAAGTTAAATTCAATTAAACTAACTGTGAAAAGTATCATTTAGTTATATAGCATTGGAGGTTGGGTAGCTGACAGATCTATCTGAAAGGGGATTTAAAAAAATGTCTCTCAGAGTTATACATTGGTTTTGTAAATGAATAACTCTATTGCCCAAAGGAAATAAGGCACTACTCTAGTTGCAAATAAAATTCAATTCAAGATCAAACAAATCATTTTCAGATTTATGTGTATGTTAGTAGGAGATAGAAGTAAAGAAGAAGAGTAAGAAGTAATCAAATTGAAACAAGAGCAGATCCCTAATGCATATAATTAACTAAATGTATCTAAAATGAACTCATCTAAGATGAATGGATGAATCTAAGCTAGAGAGAGAGAGAGAGAGGAAAAGAGAGAGGGAGAGAGGGAGAGAGGGAAGGAGAGAGATACTTGAGAGAGAAAGAGAGTAATAAGCAAAGAGAGAGAGAGAGAGATGTGAGAGAGAAAGAGAAAGGGAGGATAAGGAGAGAATTGACAAAATGGGATGGAGACATCTGAGAGAGAGAGAGAGAGGAAGATAGAGGAATAGAGAGAGAGAGAGAGAGAGAGAGAGAGAGAGAGAGAGAGTATTCATCATATCTACAAGTCATCCACAAGTTAGTTTATCAATCACAATGTCTAGTTAGCTAGGTCCTAAAGGCCACACGTTACTCAAAGAGTGGGGACATGAACTACATGTCAGCCAACCCACACTATACTTGGTCCAATGAACATCCACACACTTTTTCTAGCTAGTGTATAGCGTAATACTCTAGTGCATTTATTTGGAACACCCTGGAACAAATTCCGAACTAGTCATAGTGAGCATAATGTCAACCTTAACTTTCCTTCTTGATCACCCCCTATAAAATTTGAATAGATTTGTCTTTATGTTTAGCCTTACTTATTTTTCAAACTAAAAGCCTCAAAACATCATAGTGGTAGAATGTGGTACAAAATATTGCATTAATGTACTAATAGGTTGTGAGCAATAGACCTTTGAAAAATATCATAAATAATTTTTAATATAGAAATGTTTAATATCCCATAGGTCAATTTTAATTTTTACATATAATTATAATATCCCATATGTCAATTTCAATTTCAAATTACTCTACAAAGCAAAAGACTTTGAAAAACTTCATTCCTGCGAGCCAAAGCAAAAGACTTAGAAAAACTTCATTCCCGCAAGGTAAAGCAGGAGAGGAGATTCACAGACAGTGGTGAATGAAGAGTTCATTTGCACATAGGAGAGGAGATTTGTAAGAGGAGGAAATTAGTTTACAGATGAGCAATCACTTAGCTTCATCTTATGTACATTTTAATGATCTTCTAGGGTTTTTTAGGAACTTGTCCTTGGTATTGAAAGGGTTTGTATGCTTTATGAAGGTTTTGAAGGATGTTCTTTGAATGTTGGGATTGTTTCAAGTACTTCTTTTGTATATGGATAGTAAATTGAACGTTAGGGGAGGACATTGTATGTGATGTGTGAGGCGACCAATGCGTCTTGTCACTAGGAACCTTAAGCATGCTGGAAGATCAGAAATCAGACATGTATTGAAATTACATAAAAAATTTATTCTTATTAAGTTTTATCAAAAGGGGATATCTCCCTTACATCCCATATGCAGGATACATAGTAGCATAAATAGGAAAAAACTATTTTAAATAACGAAAAGTTGCAGCGAGGCTTTCACCAATGTCCACCACATACACACTTGAGGCTACACTAAGCCGATTATCATTTGAGTTCAGGAATCTCTTGAAGGGCGCAAATTCACAGTTTCTAACACCCACCCAAAACACCTCCCAAGCCTCTGCCATGAAATCCTTCTTCCTTTCTTGCACAACCCTAGCCTCCTGAGCATCCTCGTCCTCTGACTCAGACTCTTCCTCTAGTTGATCCACTATGTAATTTTCTGAATTGAAGTACATGTCCAAACCACTAGTCTAGTTGCCCAAATCCAAGTCCAAAATAGAACTTGCTACCGCTTGCCCATCGATCAATCTTACGAAGCCATCAATCATCTGTATTCATGCTTCCTTGGAATCAAGGATGTCAACCATTAGGCACAAAATCATCTCATAGACGAAACCATCACACTAGTGCCTATCCCTGCCCAAATTACTCCTAGCTAGATGCCACATCACATCCCAAGTGACCTCATCCAAGTTAAAGAGTCTCCTACATTGTTGTTGAAATGTCTCCTCTGTACATAGGCAACTCAAACCAAAGTGATGGACCATTTTCCCTCAAATCTCCTCCTACATTCATTGCTTGATCTGCGTTCCTATTTAACCTCATCCTTATGATCCCTTGAAATGGCAAGAATCTCAAAAAAGACTAATTAAATCCTTTTATTTTCAAGATGCATATTTCCTATCCTTATCGAACAACAGGCTTTGTCTTAAAGAGAAAGAAATCTGATATCACATGAAAACCAAATCCATCTTTGGATTTAAAGTGTCCTAATCTCTTGCCACCTTCTCCCAATGTCCCTTCATTCACGATAATCGAAGCCTTATTTTCGTTTGTCGTGATCACCTTTGTCTGTTCGGATCCAAATTTTTGGTTTGGAATCTAGATTAGTACCCTCCCTTAATTGTACCTATACAATGCCTTCTTTTTTCTGCCTCCACAAGGCTTCATAGTCATCCACTAGAATCTGTTCCAAATCCTCAGTCAGAATTGCCTCAAAAACCTGCTCATCCTTTGTCCTTAAATGTTATGTTCCTGAATGCATTTGTCTAGTTCCTTGGTGTCTAGTCCTGAATGGAAATGAGAAGTGCACATCTAATTTAAATAACAAGTCCATACTTGATTATGAAAGTTTATGTCTCTTTCAAAGGGCATAAATAATGAAGAGTTGCACTCTTTCAAAAGGGTGCTATTTATATCCCATTTACATATATGTAAAAATAATTATATGTAAAAGGGGGTAGAAATAATTATATGTAAAAATTGAAATTGAAATATCCCATTTACATATAATTATTATATCCCATTTACTTATAATTACTATACAAAGAAAAAGATCAAAATTGACCTATGGGATATTAAACATTTCTATATGTAATTAGAGAATTTGTGATCTGAATGAACAATGCCAAGCTATGTTGAATATATGTTTTGCACTATTTGACCAATATAAGAAATGTATGAAAAATATGGTAACATAGACAAGGTAGTGAACTGTCAGAAAAAATGCCTTAAAGAAATGCAGTCTCATGGTGATGGAATGCAATGATGGTGATGGAATTCCATGATATTCAAATTACTATAGATTTTCATGGCATTCCATCACCACGAGAACACCTTTTTTTGAGACATTTTTTCAAACAGTTCACTGCCTTGTCTATGCAAGGTAGTGAACCATTTGATAAAATGCTTAAGACAAACATGTATTTAGTTGTATGTACCTGATTCTAATAAGTAAATAAGTTACTTTTACCTACCCCTAATTGTTTATTGTATAGTGTGATGAAATGATTGATTTTTTACAATCCCAAAGAATACTCTTTACCATTCATTCCAGTATTTGTATAAACTATGATGACTGCATATTGTAACAAGAAATAAATCTATTCATGTTGTCAACTATGTAATTTTTAGCATACGTATCATGTGACTTATGTAAATCTTATTATGATTGACCTTCATATAAGATGTAAGCTAACATAAGATAAATGAATTACATATGCAAGAACCTGAACCCCTTTGACGAGGATCCTGCATAGTCTACATAAAGGCAAGGCAACGATTCTTCTCATGGATTGGCAAGTATAAGTCATCCACATGGTATAGCTCATTCCATTTTCTTGTCCCTCCTATATGCTTTAAGTGACAAGGAAGACTATTTTTTTGAGTTTTTGAAACTCCAAAATTACCAGGAAAACAAACTTGCTCAGTTTTTGAAACCTCCACATTAGCAGCAACTCTAATACAATTATCAACACTTGAGGCCCCAGATGGCCTTGTTTGAATTTAAATCTCAACATCAACTTTAGGGCTGAATTATTCATCAACATTACCCTTAATGATGAATTTGGTGAAAAAACATGAGTCATTCTTATCAATCCATGCAATGGACCTTTGACAACCCGCCCTCAAATCTATTTGCAGTATTTGCAAATTATCAACAAGATATGGTGAACCATCTATTACAACTTCTTGTCATCTCTCTCCATGGAATCATAAAATTTATTTCCTCTCACAATAACAATCGACCCTCTCCCAACTATCTCTCTCATTTAATGGAGTGAAGGTACCACCAAATAGGTATTTGTCAAATGTGTCTTCCTCAAGTGAGGGAATTTCAGAAAGAGAAGAGGAAAGCGAGACATGTAGTAGGTCTAAAAGAGGGAGATCAGTTAGAGGTCAAAAGATTAGAATAAAATTCCATAAACGCATGGAATTTTTTCTTTCTCAAAGGGGGTCATGTTCCTATGATGACGAGAGCATTAGCAACATCAAGGTGCCCTTGAGGTACAAACATCTATAGGAACAATGGGTACCCAAGGAACTTCCTCCAATAAACACTGATTTTTGTGTTAATGAGAGGATATATTGCATAGAACCATCGTCATTACATGGTTTGGGCCTATTTTCCATGGACAACATAAAGGTATATTACAACAAAGTTGTTGAATTGATGGAGTATTTCGGACCCTGTTACAATTACAAAAATTGGATGCAGTTGGTTTGATATACACAAAGTATGCATAGGTATGCACTGTTAGCAAATTATATATAGCTAAAAGATAATGATCAAAGTAAAAGAGTGGCTATGTACATTGAGAGAAGGCCAAAAGCAACAAGGATTATTGCAAGTTTTATAATCAATACATGACCTAGGTCAACTTATAGGCAACCCAATTGCATATTCGAGGCGCGCGAGGGAAAACATGTATTCGTATGTGTAGGGGAAGAGCTGCTAATCGATTACAATTTTAATTGCATAGATACAAACAAAGCTACTATCATGGGGGTGGTACGTACTTATATATACCATTTAAACCAACCTCTAATTAATCACTCCAACATACCATTTTTTCTTTTTTTTTTGGTAAGTCTATTGGTTTCATTTCGCTAATGTTTTTTTTATATTTAATTTTTGTCACAGTGCAACATTAATCTGACACATAGCACAGACTGAGATGTAGCTCTGAGAAAATCTACCAAGCATGTAAACCTCATTCTAATTGTACAAATTAGATACAAGCAAAATATTATATTATTATGTTCTTTTCTTTAGGGTTTTGGATTAATTTTGATAATGTTACTAATATTCTTGTCACAGACGGATGTTTGGGGAAAGGCACCTGCAATAGCTGAGAATATCAATAGAGAGGTGGACTCACTATTATATGATGATGACATTGCATATACCACAAACCCTGCTGAAATGATAAGAAAGATACAAAAATAAATTAATAAAGAAATTCTTAAATTGTTATTCATAGTCCTTCAAAATGATGAAATACAAGAGAGGGTGAAACAATTGAGAGAGAGAGCACAAAACTTGCAAGTAAGCAGTCATGAAATCTTTAATTATAACATAAGTTCATTCATGGTTTATATTTTATACTCTTTTATCTCATGAACTAAAATATGTATGTGTTATTTTTATAGGAATTTTTGCATCCTCGTGAAGTTGGTGGCCATGATTAGGGTACTTCAGGTAGTTCAGGTGATGACCATGTTTTGTGCATACACCAACTCATATTTTTACATGTTCCTATCCTTTCATTAATGTGTTATTGCTCATATATTTAATGTATTAATATTTAGGTGTTGTCCATGTTCCTATGCATTCACCACCTATCCGCACCTATATTGCCAACTGCAATGTCAGCAACATGCAACATGCAACATGCAATCTTCGAGTACTGCACCAACCTATGTAGCATGACATGTACCTAGGGATGTAGAGGCCACTAGTGGTGATATTTTAGCAGCATTTCCTGGATCTTCCCATATTACTAGTACGTGAACATTTCCAGTCACATTTGTGGTGATCGATGATCTTGTTCCCATAAAGATAGAGAAGGTTCTAGGTACTTTAAAGTTATTATTATATATAGTCCAATTTTAATTTACTTATTGATCACTCATTTTGGACTAATGATCCCATGATTTTTTTGTAGGCAATGATGGTTTTTATAAACATCTAGATGATATTACATTGGAGATCTTCAGGCCCACCATACGTACACGATGGGATGCCTAAAATCAACAATTAAAAGATAAACTCATAAACCATTTGGCTGTGTTGTTCGGAAATGACACATTCAACAAAACCAAGGTCCTTCAGAAAGCTATAACATATCTAAAGTATGTGAGGGACCAATATAGGACACATTTAGAGAAGAACATAAAGTACAAGTGTCCCCCCATGATTCCAGAGAGGGAATGGAAGGACCTGGTTTGAGAAAAGGACATACACCACTGGGTGAAGGAAGGTATGTGATACTATTGACAATGTAATTGTGTACTAATTACTCTTTATATTTAAATAATCTAACATATTTCAAACTTTTCATAGGTTGTCTGACACATCAAATGCAACTAAAGCAAGACTAGAAAAGAACGAGCAACACAAACTTAGCTCTGGTGGTTATGAAAATTGCCGCATGAATTGTAAGTATAAGTAAATGAAATATCGCACCGAAATAATAAATTGCAAATAATTTTTTTAATCAAACAATAGAAGCAAAATTCATGATATTAAGCAAAAATGTAGGGCTCTGAATTCAATAGAGTGCCCACAGAAGATGACATGAAAATTGCCTTCCAGCAAGGCTATGGAGTCGTGGTTGAATGCCTAAGAGAATTGAGTGGGCAAACACAATATTTTGATGCATCCATCACACAGGTAAATAAGCTAAATGAAAATTATTTAAAATTAAATACTTGAGCAATAATCTATTCGATGTTAATTTCCAACATAAAGTGACTATATTTGTTTTAAATAAGCAAGCAATGATAACAATGAACATGGCATTGGAATGCAGCCTACTAAGGGTGGAACACAACCTGCACATAATGAAGGTCATGGTGTACATCCTGATACTGGAGGTATTCATGTGCTATACAATTTTTTTTATGTAATTATTAATACAATTAAACATCTTTAATTGAAATTGGTGTAGTAATTAATGTAACCTTTTTTGTTTTTATTTTAGAGCATGGTGAACAAGTGGAGCATGATCAGGGTAGACAACATCAGGAATGTGATGTTCCCCCATCAGGTAAAGAGGACCACTGTTATTCCTTTAAACAAATTTAATTGCAATTGGTGTATTGATTAATGTAACCTTTCATGTTTCAACTCCAGAGGATTTAGAGGGTGTTCAACATGTTGAGGATGAGGCTAGACAAAATAATCAGGAAGATGATGTGGCCCCATCAAGTAAAGAGCACCCTTGTAATGTTCTTTTAATTAATGAAATACTTGTAACAATAATAAAAAATCTTATGAATTTAACCCATTTCTTTGTTATTGTAGCGGACCCCCTTTTGCCTAGGTGTCCTCGTCATGAGTACAGGACTAGGCATACATTAAGATCACAAGAAGAGGGCACAACAACTAAAGAGGGGAAAAATGATGAAGAAAACGATGCAACATTTAGTCTTTACTTAGCTTAAAAAATAAATAAAAAATGTTGGAAATCGTATTATTTTTTAATGAGTGTAATGTTATATTTTATTAATGGATGAAAGAATGAATGAATGTTATATGTTAACGGGGAATTTAGAGTGATGTTAGGGGGGGGAGCCAAATGATCTTCCACCTTCAAGTGGTTGGCCCTATTAAGTAGAGAATATTAAACTACTCTTGAAACAAAGAGAAGTTCAGTAAGGTAAAACACTTTTCAATATTTCATTATGCTCCACTGTTAATATTATTGAATAATATGTATTGAATCTTAATTGCAGGGTCCAACAGAGCCAACACAAACAACAACACTAGAAGTTACTTAGTGGAGACCATCAAAGGTAAGGTCCTTGATTAATATTTTGTTGTTTATATTCATATTGCTGATTACATAGGCAAATATGCATTTAACTTTTTAAAAGGGCAGTCACCAAATATACCAAATAGTTGTCTAAGTCTCAGATCAAAGATTAGCAATCTTTTTGTCTTTAGCAGTCCGAGACACAAAATTAGTCACTTTACAATTTGTATTCCTTCATGTTATTTTGCTCAAATCTCTCCTATACTCTTGAGGCTGCTTCTTGAATCTTTTGTTCATGGATACCTGAACTTTGATGATGAAAAATATTAGAGGAAGAATACAAGAGGAGCAAAGGGTCCTTTTAGGTCAACATGGAAGAGACCAAAAATCATCAACGCTTTGCATCATCACCAAAAGGTAACACAAAAGAAAATATACAACACATGTATACAACATATAGAAGAATAAATATACAAATACGAGAATGCCATGCCTAAACAAGGGCTAGAACCCACTATGAAATATAGTTTACACTTGTCCTTGAACTGAGAACTTCAATATTTTAAAGGACTACATAGGGCACTACCTTAAAAAATGAGCCTTCACATGAAATTGGTCTAAGGTAGAAATAATGGTAAGAGGAACATCTAAGCTTTTAAATTCAACTTTAACTTGAGGGTGATGGAACCAATGGTGGGACAAGTGAAACCATCATGCCCCTTAATCAAGCTTTAGATTTATCATAATTGTCTCTATATAATGCATATATGAAAACATATTCTTTTGTATTCATATTAACCATATATAGTATATCAATAAGCACCCTACATGTGGGTTTGTCATTAGTTATAACAGTAATGTATATTGGTCCATCAAGTGTATGCTTTGAGTTACCACTTTGGGTAAAGGTGATATTAGGTTCTATCTTAGGTTTCATTCTATCTTGTTTAGGAACTGGTTCCATCACATTCACTAAATGTTCAACTCAGTTGGTAACTCCAAGGATCACATTTTTATCCTAGTGACTACTTTTAATCTTATGAATGTCATTGTCCCTTGATAAGACATTTTCTTCATTGATGTTGAAATTTGTCCCTAATGGCTTTATCATATGACTGGATTCTATGATGCTATACATTGTCTTGTGTTTTTTCTTTCCTAACTACCATAGTTGCTCATACACCTCTTAATTACTTTAAAAGCTTATCTTGGTTCTATGTTGAGGCTTTAAACTATCAATGTAGCTTGATCTTTGACATTTTGTGACAATGGTTGCATTATGTTGTGACCGATACTCTTGATAGTCTATATAACTATGAATTGTCCTTTTGTTTAAATGATGTTATTGTAGGTGTCCTTTGAGTAGTATGAACTTTTGAATTCATTGCAGCTTATTATAGATTCTTCATTTTGCCTTAACACATCACTGTCTCTAAGTTATCAAATCTTTGATGCTTGGGATTGTGTTTTATTATGATTTATTGAATATCACTTTAGTTGGTCATTAGACCTTCTATTAACCTTTTCTCACTATAGAGACAATTTTTTATTTGCTTGGGTCTAAGGATTGTGTTTTGATAGTGAAAATAATCACTGTTTGTTGCCTTTTCATTTGAGAGCTCCTATTAGATCCTTATTTTTATATCCTACTGTTGATATCCCAAAATCTAGTAACAATACCTAATATATAAGTGAAAGGTTGAAGCTACAGAAGTTTTCTTTAACTCAATACAAGACCTCACATACTATAGCTAAAATCATATAAGAATAATCTCTGATAGACCTAAGAAAGATCAGCAAAATAACCCTCATTAAGTAACATTCTATGTATATATTGAGATAGCTAACTTGATCTAATAAGTCAATATTGAATATGGCTATCGGCATAGTTATTCCGAATGCAAACATTGAGATGCCTATCGAAATAGTCACTAAAGGTGGAATAGTAATATTTTGTAATCTCGATAGAGTATAGCTATCCCGACAGTGTAAAATTATCCCGATAGAGTATAGCTATCCTGATAGTGTTCTGATTGATGAAATCTTATCAAATCATATTCCATATTTGCAATGCTTTATATTCCTTGATGGCAATTTTTTTTTTTTAATATAGCTTGTTCGTCGGAATTCTGATGGACATGCCCAACATAGGCCCCCACAAAAGTGTTGTATCTATGATGAAATATCGCATAGCAGGCACAACACTCTCATTAGAGCTTCCTCACATTTGTTGTCGGAATTCTGACAACAAACGACACTATGCTTCAACAGGAATGTTGTACCTACGACAAAAAAAAATAGTTGCAGGTGCACCATTCCCATCGAAGCTTCCTTGCATTTGTTGTCATAATTACAACACAAAAAGGTACTATGCTCCAACGGGAATATTGTACTTGCGATGAAAAAATTCATTGCAGGTGCACCATTTTCGTCAGAGCATAATGCCCTTTTTTGTAGAAATTCTGACAAAAACCCCAAGGCATGGTTCGTCGGAAGATTGGCGACTTCGTCATAATTCCAATGAATTAGAATCCCACATTATGTGTCAACTTCTAACAAAGAAGGCATAGGAATTCCGACAAAAATCTGTTCGTCAAATAACCCAACGAAATTTGAGCGACGAAAATCTTTTCGCCATTTCGTCGGATCTACAACAATAGTTCATTGGAAAATAACCCCAAATGTGTTAGTGTCTTGTGCGTTCATGGCATACTAAAGAATAGCCATATTTTCAAAACATATTTCCCTAAACTCCTTTTTTGTCACCCCCTCTCAATACACAATCCGAATTAAACCCCCCCCCCCCTATTTTCACCAGATAGGCAATATATTGTTGTCAATTTTTGGGATATTAAACCCCCCAATATGAATGCAATTAATAATATTGCCTAGCCAGTGAAGCCCACGTGGGAAGGAAGTAGGGAGGAAGGGAGAGGTAGAGAGACAAGTCCAAATCTTAGAGGAGAGAATGTGAGATAGAGGAGGGCATGATGAAGATGTAGAAATATAAGTTGTACTTACATATATTTTGTTAGTTTTATTTACCATTTATTGAGTGCTTTATTATTTGCAGACCATAGTTGTCAATAGATGTAGTTTACCTACTCCAAAACATGTTTGGGACATATGTCTCTTGTTCATTTTCTTTCGCCTTGCCTATATAAACAATCCTTTATACTCTTTGTATAATCAAGAAACCAAGTATTTCTTTTGCATCTCTTTCTTTAATGGTTAGTTGTCTCATGACGATTCCTATTTGCTTTTACATGGTATCAAAGCAGTTTCAATGAGATTCCAACCCATTTTAAGAAGTCTGAGTTGCTGAGATCATGGCATCAATCCATGTCTTGGTTGATTTCTATGCACAACAATCCGTGTGATTGCAATTCTTTCATATATTTATGGAGGAATGATATCTTCTAGTGTTTGAGATTTTGTTTCAAAAATTCTATTTTGCCATTTTTTCTTAGGTCGATATCATCGTTTGGCAACATCACTTCATTATTGGTATTGTATTTCTTCAAAGCCTTCGAATTATTATTTAGAGTGAAAAGTTTCATTACCGTTTCAAGGCTTTTTAGTTGTATTCCATTCATGTCGGAGGTGATAATATTGTGTGAAGTATTTGCACATTTACTTATAGACTTTAGTGGTGTTATATTCATTGCACATATTAAGACTTCTTATTAATCCTTCATCGAATAGTGGCAACATTTCTATTCCTTTTCAATGGCTACAAATTCATTGGGGAAGTCATTGCATGTTCATTCATTGGGCATGCGCCACACCTCGTCGTATTATCGACTCTAGCTACTTCTATCTTTTGTCTTGAGATTTTTCCATTGAGTTTAAAGATCTTTTCTGTGCCTTGATAAAACTAATTATTGACTTGTGTAGTAGGAATAGTCTTACACCACACACTAAGAAATATATTAAGTCTAGAGAATATTACTCAACTTTGAGTGTTTAACACTTTTAAGCCTAGAAGTGTATTCTTAGTATGACCACACAAATTAAGAAACATATTAAGCCTAAAAAATTTCAGTCAACTCTGAGTGTTTAACATTTTTCATTCTAAAAGTATCAACTTAGTGTGTGTGGTTTAAGCCATTCCGTGTAGCTGAGGCTTGAAGCACATGCATCAATTTATGATAAGTATTGCTCTCATTGGTTGATTTAATTGATTAAAATTTATTATGCTACAAGGTCTCCATCAATTTATTTTTATTTAGGGTTTTTTTATTTTACAAATTTGGTGGCTTGCTTATATCTTCTTGTACTTGCATTACCGCTTAGGGTTTTATCTTGCAGAAGTAGTTTTTTGTGGACCCATGGTGGTTGGAACCATTAGTCCCACATTGGGAAGGTGGGAAGTTTATTGTCTATTTAAATGGCCTTTTCACAACTCATTTTTACATGAGCTTATACTCACATAGTGTGTTGATCCTCTTGCATGTGCATGGGATGGTGTGCTAGTAGTTGTAGTTGCCCATTTTTTAGCTTAATTTGACTATTTTCCCCCATGGAGCATATCTTGAGCCTTGAATATCAATTTTTTGCGCTCCATATATCATTGGAAAGTTGATTTAATTAACTTCATCGTGGTTTAGGTTAATCCACCTCAATTTTTTGTTTCTATCTCCCTTTGCAGCTTAAAGTCACTCTTTATGAGGCACTTCCATTTTAGTTAGAAGTTTTAGATCAGTTTTTGACTTTTTTTTGCTTTGTTGTGGCTCATATGGCTCAATCATGGTTCAATATTCTCAACCTATATGACTATTACACTTGAAAAGTGAGCATGCAATGCTTGATTTGGTCAAAGGGGTTATGGTCAACTTTGGGTGAGACTCAACCTAATATCACTAAGGAGTTTGAGAGGTTCACACATCGAAGCAAGTGTGATGAGGCGATGGGTTTGATTTCACTTCATGTATTAGAATCCTTGCTCTTCTGCATCAAAGATTGCACTACACCAAAAGAGGTATGGTACAAACTCAAGTATCTTTTTGGTTATGTTATTGAAGTTAAAGCTATATAGTTAAAAGTAGAAATAACATATCTTTCTATTGAGAATTATTTTGTTAAATTTTAGTCCTTGCATTCTCAATTGAAGTGTCATGGGAAGAGAAATTAGAGAAGGAATGTATTTTCTTGATTTTGTCTAAGCTTATAGGTGTCTTTTCATACTTTTCTACTTCCTTCTATTCTACTATGGATGAATTGGGTACACAATTTGTAATGCCGCCATTTTAGACCTTTTGTGAAAGATTGACTAGGGAGCAATCCAAACTTTGCCAAAATGATGTGACTAAGTCTCATGCATTAGTTGCTACTTGACCTCAAGTCAATGGAAAAGGTAAAAACAAGAAAACTAAGCCTAAGAAAGACTCTCATGAGACTTCCATCTCTTCTTCCAAAGAGGATAATCGAAAGAAGGAAAGACTTACATGTATCTTTTTCCGGAAGCTTGGACATGGTGAATAAAACTGTTATAAGAAGTAAATTCATGAGTTGAAATAATTACTCAAGGAGCATCGTATTTCCATTCTTTATTCATCTAGTTCACCCTCTTCTACTTCAACAAATCATGAGGTTATATCTCCTCATAATTTTGGAAAGGGTCTTTCCTTCATTAGCACTCATGCACCTAGGGATGTTGGATGGATCATTGATTTAGGAGCTTCAATTCACATCACCCATTCAAGAGATACCTTGATTTTGGATTCTCTTAGAGAATACTTTCAAGATAGTCTTGATTGCAAACAATCAATTTGTTCATGTTATTGCCATTAGTGACAATTTTTTTGGATATAGGTACAATGAATAATGTTTGTTTGATTTTTGACATCTCTCATAATCTCCTATTAGTATATCAAATTAAATAGCAAGGAAACACAATTAAGTTCAATTGAGATTCAATGTTCGCTCGTTGTTCCATAAGAGATAAATTTGTAGTTGATAGGGTTGATCATTAATCCAAGTTGTAAATTCATCACTTTATTGATGATTATGATGATGATGATGATCCTTATGTTCCACTAACTCCTTTGAGTGAGAGGACTAATTCAAATATAATTCACGGATTTGTGGGCCTAATCATGTCTCCTCCATCTCTTGCTACGTCAAAGGTTACAATTGACATAGATTCGAATACTTCAACACAACAAGACATCATTGTTTTCTCAAATTTGTTGTTTGAGAATGGTTTCATTGCAGGTCTATCCGACTTGGCTTCTCATTCTTCTACTACAAATTTGGAGAGCATTGTTGAGGAGGCATCACTCCTCCTTGCAAAGTGTTCATTGGAGGATGATCTCGCATCTTTTACATCCATTGGTTCTTTATTGATCGAGGATCTTCCTAGTCTTGATGAGACAATTTTGGAGGCACTTGATTCTTCTTCCACATTTTAATTTGTGACATTTCTTCCTTCTCATTTTTTCATGGATACTACCTATACAATTGGATCCTCATCTTTCCAAGGGGAGACATATTGTTAGTCATCATGAACATTTTTAATGGCTTTGAACATGATTTAGTATTTTTGAGGATACTTCATCATAGTGTGCAATGTTGTCTCTATCTCTCCCTTCATTGGAGGGGAAATTGTAATACATTCTCAATATTAATGTCATTCTTGGGGGGTATTATGGAGACCTCCATTCATCATTGCATGATTTTCATCTCTCTTTATTGGAGATGATTTTTGTCCCATGAGGTTTTCTCCTTTTCTTCCTTTGTAAGAGATTAGTTGAATTACATATTATATGGGTACCTAACATGGCTTAGTTGCACTTAAGGTGATGTGTTAATGTAAATAGTTAATTCTATTTACGTACTTAAGTTCAATATAGGTATATTCTATTATTTTTATTTATCATTTATTGTGCATTATTATTCGCACTTGATAGTTGTCAATATGTGTAGTTTACCTACTCTAGTGTATGATTGGGACACATGTATCTCTCTATGTTGTTCATTTTCATTCGCCTTGCCTATATAAGTAGGCCTTTGTACTCTTTGTATAATAAAACAATCAAGTATTTATTTTACATCTCTTTCTTCAACGGTCGGTTGTCTCCTAGTGACTTATATTTGCTTCTACAAGAGGGACAAAAAGAGTTGGAGGGAGCAAGGGGAGGTGGAGTGATAGTTTAAGATTTTTGGAGAGAGAGAGAGAGGGGTAGAGAAAGGAACATAGAGAGATGTGATGGTTTCTCAAAATTTATTACCCTCCTTAGTAAAATACCTAAAATTTTTATTATTAATTATTCATTTAATGTTTCAAGTATTTTAAGATGATTGTTACAAAAAAATCATGAAAGAGGGAATTCATATGTAGAAGTTGTGAGTATTTGATGTTTTAAAAATGAAGGATGAATTTAAATTAGTTATAATTATTATTTTATTTATAATATAGAATCACTACCTATTCCACTGTGTAGAGCTTTCAATCACCTTTCCAATTCCTATAAAAAAATCAAAATTTTGATAAGAAACGTAAAAGTTGTACCCATCTAACTAAAATATGTTTTTATAGGATTTTCAATATGGATATCCATTTTGAAAACATAAAATTAATAAAAAGAAAGCAACTTGAGAAAATAGATATTCGTTTTTCATGTTCACAAAACTAATATTCGTTACTAACAAATATCCAGTTTTTTTTCATAGTTTTTTTCCCTCCATTTTTCCCTCGAGATTGCTTTGGTATTTGGCTTGGGTGTGCCAAACCTAGAAAGTCAACACAAAAAATGTAATTGGAAGTTTTCCTTGGTTTTTTTAGACTTCGACCATGTGGCTGACAATTTTTTTTTCTTTGAATTTGATGAAATGAAAAGGGTTAATACGAAATTTGTTAGCTTTCTACCAATATAAATTTAACCTTATTTTGAATTTAATAAATAACTATTATTGATTTTCTACATACATTATGACTAAAGTCTTAGTTGATAGGTTTATTGAAAAACATCTATAACTTTAGAATGGTTATACCTTTTTCAAATCCAAAAAATGCTACACATTTTGCGCTTCATGTACTATAGGATAAAAAAATGAATTTCATGACCAAGTTATGGCGTGTAGACATACATTTTTTTTAGTTTTAAAAGTTCTTATAAAAAAATCATAATTAATTATTTACTTGAAAAAAAATTACAAAAAAATGGCATATCTGGGCATGTATCCTCTACTTATATTGAAAGTTTTAGAAAAAAGGATTATTTTTTGCTTTTACTTAGGTTCCGCAAACATACACTTGTTTTTTATTTTTTCCCTAAAATTTGTGTACTATTGCATTGAAATTTTATTTTATTTTCAAATAGATTTACATTTAAAAAAAAATAACTAATAGCTTAAAAAGTAGATTCAATTCGCTACAAAAAAAAAATCTTATATATTTTTCAAATTATGTTAATAAACTATTCAAATTTTTATGTCACGTTGCCTAACTGATATTTTGAATTTCCATCACCAGTTAAGGGCCTAGTTTTGACCCCCTATGATCTTGCACACAACCTGTAGATAATGTCCTTGGTTGGATGTCCAACATTAGTATGGTGTTGATGTCTCGCAATGTATGATGCTGATAATATTGCATTGAAAAACAATGATAATGAAGATTTTCATATGAGGCTTTCTCTTGTATACTTATGGCAGTGATGGTGGAGGGCAGAGATATTATCAATGATGAAGACACTTTGGATTACATCCTCAACCTTTGCATGAATACTTCAAAGCAATATTCAATAAGGTATCAAATTCTAATTCAAGAATTTTAATTCAAATCTACCCTTGTCCTCAAAAGACAAGCTTTTCAATTTAGTTCAATTCCATTTCTTCAATTTCAATTTCAAGGGTTGATTCGAAACTTGGGGTTTGACTTAAGTAAACACTTATCAAAAACATATCTTCACTTCTTGCTATGTGTAGGTAACAGTTTCAAAAACTACATACAAAGATTTTGGTAGATGAGACGATGACAATCATATTTGAATTTTGTAGGAGCAAAAAGCAGAGGACTAGTACGCCCTAGGCATCTTAGTCCTATGAATTTTTTATATGCTTTTGGGAGAAGATTTTGTGTGACATTCTGATTCTAAAAATTTCTTGTTTGTCCATATTTGATTGCTAGAGGACTAGGTCAGCCCAAGAATCCCATACTTTTGGGTTTGATTTTGTGGCATAAATTCCTCTTTATCACTTCTACTCAAATCTAACTTTGTGACTACATAATGCATCTAAAACTTACTATTCATCTTATTTTATGTCAATTTTTTTTATCATTTGCCTTAGATTTAGCATTCAAACTCAATAATACACATTCAACCTTCAAGCTTAGATTAATCTACATTCAATCTATTTTTTTCGTATAAAAAATGAGATTGGATCAATTAATTCATTTCACCTTGTAATGTTTTATGCAAAAGTTAGTGTTTTTCCTATTTTACATAGCTAATTTGTGAAACCCTATTTTCCACTGTTACACTCATATATCATCATCCACATACTCACACATTAACCATCCCTTTTGAATATGAAAACAAACAAACACTCTAGGAATGAATTTAGGTCAACTGTATATATGCATTATAGTCTGTTGGGAAAACTATTGTTAGTGTTCCCATATTTGTTAGAATTATTAGTTACATAGTTTGTTTAATAGATTATATTATTTGTGATCGTATTTTGAGTTGTTAAAACAACTTAGTCTATTTAGGAATATTGTTTACTAAATAATAAGATATGAAATTCCTATAAATATGTATTATGTATTTGAATGAAAGGAGGAGTACAAATTATCTATTATAATATTATTGTGTGCTTCTCTAACTTTCCCCAATTTTCTGATATGGTATCAAAGAAAGTCTACTGAAATGGGTTTGTGAGATCAATCTCTCACCTGATTATGTGGAAATTCCTATGATTTGGAAGAGTGGAATCATGCTATATTTGGCTGGATGTATTTCCTTTGATTGGATGAATTTATATTGTTGGTAGCCAAGCGATCATTTGAGTTGGTAGCTTCAATAATGATGGCGACAATCAATTTATATGCATTGATTGAGGTCCTTAATCGGGTGTAGCAATTTCCGTGTTGATATTTTGTGGTCGGTCCATGTTGAAACTAGCATACTCACTTCTTTGGCCCATCTGGTGCGATTGATTCCCGATTTATCAATGAATCCATTTACATCTATTGTGAATTGTTGGTTCTAGATGTGTGAAATTCTCCCAATGAAACCACATTAAATTTGCATAACCACTATCGTAGAATATCTAAGAAGAAGAAGTCAGGTTGAGAGATCTATGTGAACGTCATCCCACATTTCTCTCCTTGGAGGTCAAGGATCGTCCGTCATCTTCCCTGTGATTAAAGTCCAACCCACATGGGCATAGAAAACATAGGTTCTTATCTACACTCGGCCACACTCAAATGTGGGGATTGCAATGGTATCCTCGATCCAATACTGAGTTAACATAGCTGGGTAGTTGTTTAAGTCTCCAATGTTAAGATCAAATCTTGAGATTTTGCTTTTTCCACTTAGAACTCTTCTTTTAGTCATTTAGTGTTTATAAAAATATTGTGTATCAAGTCATATTATTTTAGAATAAGGTCCATTTTTCAAGCATCATTAATTTTCCTATCATCAAAAGTGTGTCTATCACAATTCAAAAGTGTTCCAAAAAAATAAATAAATAAAAAATGAAAAATGAAAAATTGCTTGTACATGATGTCCATCTTATTGAGGGAATTGTAACTTTGAGCCCATGAGACAATTTTTTTCAATTAAGTAGCAAATCTATTGGAGGTAGGAGGGAACAGAGGAAGGAGGACACTCAACGTTGTTGGTATTGTATTAAGATTGCATTGATGAAGTATAGTGTTGACATTGATGTCAATAGTAACTGGTAATGAAGTTGTATTGCAACCGGTAATGATGCAACAAAGCAAACGGTAGTAAAGCAGTGTAGGAAACTGGTATTGGTATTATTATTGAAGTAGAGTGATCAATCGGTAACCCTAACCGGTTGATAAGAAGAACACTAACTGATGGATCTTGGTGAATCGGTTGTGATGATCTATGACCAAATGATGACTGGAGATGGAGATGACACATAAGCATGATGCACATGATGAGTTTCAAAGTGGATGTGGCGCGTGAAGATAACCATTTATCTTGAGAATGAGCAAGTGCATAGCCTAAAGTGAAAAACGTGTGATGAGCTACAAGATCCAATGTGCGATGATCCAGGAGCGGTTGAAGTTGTCTAGAACAATGTGTAGTTGATTGCTATGTAATCCAACGGTTATGATTGAACTGATATGTTCGTAATCTCTATGAGATTTGTAGGTTTTGTGATGTGTTACCGACCTATTGTATTTTCTTATAAGGTCGATGAGTTGTTTTGTAATTGTGTTGGCAATTTGGTTAAGTGTGGTAGTGTGATTGTTGTCGAACTAGGAGTGTCTGCAGAATGTTGTGAAGGTAGATAGGAGCAAAAAAGGATCTGACTAAGCAAGGTAGTGCTATTTTCAGATCAGCAAAGACTCTATTGTTCTCTAACCATTACAACAGTTAAATCCCTTAATTGGGTAAGATTTAACAGGCTTGGTGTTGTTTAAATCCTCTAACCAGGTGATCCATTAGCTTGGATTTGAAATCCTCTACCGAGGTTACTCCTAACATGGTATTGTAGTCAATCCCTTAACCGGGTGGTCTCTAACCAAATATGTTCTTAACAAGACATTATTGTATAAGCTTCTAACCAGGCTTGGCTCCCTACAGGGTGAACTTCAAAAGAGTTCAAAATACTTGTGGGTATTCATCCCCACCGTGGTTTTTCCCATTTGGATTTCCACATGAAAAATCATTGTGTCACGTGGTGAATGATTTTGTGGATGTGTTTTGATATGGTTGATATGATTAACTGGTAAAACCACTTAGATATGTTTAGATAACCAGAAATGATCTGAAATGAGCTATTACTAATGTTAGTAAAGTGGTTTATGTCGTGTATCTGTGAAGTGTGTACCTGTTATACCTACAGTTGCAAAACACTCAATAAATCATTACAAGCATGGTTAATGAATTTAAATCAAAGGAAGACAAAACCATAACTAAGCGATCTATTGCCTCCTAGTAAATGCGAGTATGAATTTTGCTCTCGGAGCTTGTTATGCAAATTCCAGTGACTTGACTACACTTAGATGGAGGATTTGAATGATGAGTATGCATTATCTAGCAAGAATAGCATGATTAAGCTATATGAGTTCATGATTGATCTAGAAAATAATCTAAGATTTAAGCTAAAATTGAACATGATAACATTGCTAAAATGATAAACTAGAAGCTAGATGCCTATAGTAGCAATGCATAAGATGAATCAATCGAGATGCAAAAATGATATGAAATTGGGACCCTTTGTGCTCCAAAATGGGGTCTATTTATAAGATTTCCCAAGGCTAGGGGTGAGGTGGCAGGAATCAATGGTCAAGATTGATTTGAAGATATTAATGGTGAAATTGGAGGAGGTTGGATTAAAGGGAACATCTATCATCTCTATGGTGACAAGTGTCAAGAGGCTTCTAGAAGAGGTTGGATGAAAAGGAACACTTAGTGACAAGTGTCACAAAGCTTCTAGAAGAGGTTGGATGAAAGGGAACATGTGGGTAGGTAGAATGGGTTAGGTTTGGGAATGGTTAGGTTAGGTGGTTAAAAGTTAGGAGAATTTAAATTTAGAAATTCAATTAATAAGAAAAGGCTAATTAATTTCAACAACTCATAATTGATTTGTTTTAATTAATCAGAGATTAGAAGAAATGATTTTGATGGAGAAGAATTAATTAATTTGAATTAATTAATCAAAGAGGATTATTGAGATGAACCTATTAAATAAATCCTTAGATTTATTAATAAGTAGATGAAAATATATGATTTAATCAAATTATTGATGAATTCAATTAAATTGGGGATGCGGATTAATTAAATAATTGCTTATTCAATTAATTATCTTCAGACCATTTTTAGGTGTATACAGTTTAATGTTTTGGTTAAATGGCATGTGAGTTTTAAATTTGTTACATTGTATCTTTAATGTTTTGGTCAAATGGTAAAGTTTGACAATGGAGTTGTAGTTTTTGATACAGTGTCTAAACCAGTTAGTTTAGCAAGTTGTTTCTGAGTTGGAATTAAGTTTGGTGAAATTTTATTTTGTTTTCTATCTACTGATTCACCCCTCGTCTCAGTAGTTGATCGCATCCTTATAGTTTCATCATATTATCAATTGGTATCAGAGCATTTCAGGTCCTCTTGTGTTTAAGCCTAATAGCTTGAGAAAAAGATCTAGGAGAACATGATGAAGAAAGAAGGTCTGAAGTTCAATAGGGAAAACTACAGAATTTGGAGTGATAGGATGAAGATCTATATCAAGAGCTTAGGAAGTCAATATTGGGAACATATTGTTACTAAATATAACTTGCCTAGTGGGATTTTGTCAGATGATCAAAAGAAGGAGCAACACGAGAACAATCAAGCATTGGAGGCCATTATCAGTTCCTTGTCCGATTCAGTGTATGTTGATGTTCATGGATTGGAGACTACTTATGAAGTATGGAAGAAACTGGAAGATATCTATAGCGGTGATGAGCATGTTAAGACTGCCAAAGAAGAGAGTCTGGGAGGTAAATTTAATGATATGCGGATGGCTGAAGGTGAAAACATTCAACAGTATGGTTAAAGGATCACGAAGATTGTTAGAGAGATCAAAAGTGTTGGAGGTACAACAGAGGATACCACAGTGGTTAGCAAGGTGTTAATAATCCTTCTATCGGTCTATGCTATCCAAGTTGCAGCCATTCAGGAACTCAAATCTATTGATAAAACAAAGGTAACTTTTGATTCCATCATTGGTAAATTAACTGCATTTGAATTTGTTGGTGTAAATAATTATTCATCTTGGATATTATTACACCTTACTTAAGTTTACTTAGGAAATGCATTTCATAGTAGTTTGGGTATGAGACACTTGAGTTTTTGTGTCACATTGGGATAGTGTGTGTAGGAGAATTTCCACCTTTTATGGTGTGATCTTGTTGTTACACTCCACATTCAGTGGGTGATCCACCTCATGTGGACTATTATATTGTTTCTCCTACCTACCCACACCTATTTCCTACCTACCCTTGTTTCTTATTGAGTCACGTCATGTTTGTGTGCTCACATATCCATATAGCCTTGCCTATATAAGCAGGCTCATATTCAGTTTGTAACAACGA
This sequence comes from Cryptomeria japonica, assembly GCF_030272615.1. Taxonomy (NCBI): domain Eukaryota; kingdom Viridiplantae; phylum Streptophyta; class Pinopsida; order Cupressales; family Cupressaceae; genus Cryptomeria; species Cryptomeria japonica. The sequence goes on along the minus strand of NC_081405.1, from coordinate 248,055,944 downwards.
TTGATGATCCAGTTGATGTATTTTCATCTTAATAGAATACATTTTATTTCTATCATCTATTTTGTTCTCACTTATTTGTGCTTTCCATTGCCTCTTGATCTTGGCAAAATCTCACATGGTATCAAAGCCGGTCCATGTCTCACATGGTATCAGAGCCGGTCCATGTCTCACATGGTATCAGAGCCATTAGAGTGTCATTGGTTTGTCAATTGAGAGAAATTTGATGCTATTTGAGGTTGTGTATTTTGGAGTTTTCTATTGCAGGTTATTATTGAAGCTTGATGGGTCAAATATGAGGTTACCATTAGATTGAGGAGGTCCAAGAGGGTCAGTTTTGCTTTTTGTTTCATCTAAATTGAACTTCGGAGGCCAAATCTAGAGACATTTGAAGTTTGAAGCTATGGCGGAAATTTTCCCGAAATTATAATTGTGCAGGCAATTTTCAAATAGCGATATCTCACTCATCCAGACTCCTTTTTTTGAGCAATTTTTTTTGTTTTGGGGTAGAATTTTGTGATGTGTACAGTGGTGTAGGATTTTTTTGATTTGCGGATACAGGTTTTGCGGAAATCATGAAATCCCAATTTTTACAACTTTGGAGGCTTCATTTGGGCTCATATGGACTCCTTTTTAGGTGTCATTTTTTTTAGAGTGCATTTTTTCTGTCTACTTTCAAAATCTACCATTAGTTTGCAGTGATTTTAAGTAGAAATTGTACTTTCAGTATTTGATCATTTTTTGGCCTATTTGGTACTTGTATTTTGCTTGGATCTCAATTTAGATCTCTAGCAATATTTGTTGAAGTCTCTTAGACCTCATTTTGAGAAGCTGTAAATTGAAATCAGAAATCCACTTTGCCTTGTTTTTAAAGTGTCCCATTGTATATGCACTAAGTATAAAGTGCCAAAATCACCATTTTGGGGGGGTGTCTTGTATGATTGTGCCTCTCTCTATCTTGTGTTTTTTCATTTTGGTGCTATGGGTTCTCCTAAATTTCCACTTTTAACTCCTCATAATTATGCATCATGGAAGATTAAGACATGGAGTAAACTAATGAAAAAAGGACTCATTCATTATGTAAATGAAACTATTACATCACCACCTGATCCTAAGGCTAATCCTAATGCTCAAATTGAATGGCTTACTAAGAATGCTATGGAACTTGGAACTCTAGAAAATATGTATTAGATGACCTCATTTTTCACATTGATAAGTGTACAACAATTAAAGAGGCTTGGGATGTTTTTGAGAAATTGTATGGTCAAGTTGATGAGATTAAGGGCTGCAAGCTTGATAGTGAACTCACAACTTTGGATCCCAAGGATTTTGATACAATCCAAGATTATGTCACAAAAGCAACTGAGCTAAGAGAAAAGCTAAAAGATTGTGGAATTGACAAAAAGGATGCTCAATTGGTTTATAACTTGTTGGACAAGCTTCCTTCAAAGTATGCAGCCTTTGTATCTAGTTTTCACACCCATAGGTTAGCTCAAGATTGCTCATACACTTCTCTCTCATTTGATTCATTCACGGAGATGTTGATACTTGAGCAATCTAAGTTGACCACGATGGGGATTCTCAAATCTTCAAAGTCACAAGCTTTGGTGTCTAACAAAGGGGAATCAAAGTAATAAATGAAAAGACAAGAATCAAAAGCAACCCAAGTCAAAACCACAACAAGATGGAGCACAATCTTCCTCTCCACAACAAGGTGATTCACCATTCTCACCTAAGAGGAAATCATATAAGGATAATCTTTTTTGTGGATATTGCAAGAAGTCAGGACATGATGAATATCATTGTTATAAGAAGGATATTGATGAGTTGAAGAATCTTCTTGAGAATAATAGAATCAACCTACCTTCTAGAATGTCTACATTGGCTTCTTCTTCCAAGGACAAAGAAAAGGATCACTCTTTTATGACAGATAAAGGAAAGGGACAAGCTCTTTGTGCTACTACAAGTCCTGATTCAGGGAGATGGCTTCTAGATTCGGGGGCTTCTCATCATATGGCATCTTTGCGATCTATGTTTTCTACATTTGAGCCTTGCCACATGCCACAAATTTTAATGGGCAATCATAGATATATGGATGTGATTGGGAAAGGATCTATTGATATTGGGGATAACTCCTTCAATGATGTGTTGTGTGTACCCCACTTGACAAATAGTCTTCTTTCCATCTATCAAATCACACATGGGGCAACTAGGAAAACTGTGGAGTTCACACCTGATTCAGTTTTCATTAGAGACTTGGAGAGTGGAGCTATGATTGTGACTGGGGTGGTTGATCATGCATCTCGGTTGTACTCTTTTTCAGATTTTGGTCTTATTGATGAGGTTGATTCTACCTATGTTGATGATTCAGATTTTGAGGAGAACTTTGGGCATTTGAACTTGGGGATTCTCACATGTGACCCCATTCTTGAGCCTTGCATTTCATCTCCTTCACTTGATATCACACCACCTATTGTACTTGATGATGCAGCTAGTGCAACAGTTTTGTGTTCTTATGATTCAGTGTAGCAGGATATTTCATGTCTTCCAGCTTCAGTTGATTAGGATGCCTACTTGAGAGACATTCTAGGTTTGTTTGTGGACTCCTACATTACAGATTTGGGAGACACCATTGATGATATTCATCTTCTCTTTGATGAAGATGATCCTTCTTTGATTGTTGCGAGGGATCACTTTGACCCTCTTGTGCATTCTCTACATGATCAATCTTTAGAGGTTGACATGATTGTGGATACTTTTGTACAACACTTGGAGGAGGTCTCTTTATCTTTTGAGGAGACATATGAGTCTTTGGATATTGTTCTACATTCATCTCCACTAGATCTTGGAGTGCCTTTTTCAGCAATGTGGCACAATTTACCACCTTTGGAGGAGGTAACTTTCAGCATCGACATGGGGACCCTTGAGCAGTTTTTCAGAGATTCCTTTCTTCATGAGTATTTTTTCTAAATCTTCCTTTCATGGTTGGGGAGATTTTTTGGATACACCTTTGGTTTTGTTTCTTCCTAAGGGGAGTAATGTGGCTCGACGTTCATGGAGCAGTTTCTTCATTCATCTTTGAGCTTCTATCATTGGTGTAGATTCCACATTGAGAGGGGCTTCCTAGTCTCTCTTCTTCTTCTCTCATATGGGGGGAATTTTTCCTCACATGGGGTTTTGTCCTTCACATACTTCTATGAGAGTTCTTTGTATCTAGTTTTCATCTCTCATTTGGGGGAGGGTTTTTTCCCATTGGGTTTTTCTTTCTTTCCCCGCTTTGTGAGAGATTTCATTGCATTGGTTTGCATTTGTACATGGGTACCTAGCATGGCCTCGTAGTTGGGACCCATCTTGCATTGCTTAGTTGCATTGTAGACTTAAGTGCATTCCCCTAAGTTGCACTTAAGGGGGGGTGTTGGTGTAAATAATTATTCATCTTGGATATTATTACACCTTACTTAAGTTTTCTTAGGAAATGCATTTCATAGTAGTTTGGGTATGAGACACTTGGGTTTTTGTGTCACATTTGGATAGTGTGTGTAGGAGAATTTCCACCTTTTATGGTGTGATCTTGTTGTTACACTCCACATTCAGTGGGTGATCCACCTCATGTGGACTATATAATGTTTCTCCTACCTAACCACACCTATTTCCTACCTACCTTTGTTTCTTATTGAGCCACATGTCATGTTTATGTGCTCACATATCCATATAGCCTTGCCTATATAAGCAGGCTCATATTCAGTATGCAACAATGATTGATGATCCAGTTGATCACTATTTTCATCTTGATAGAATACAGTTTATTTCTATCATCTATTTTGTTCTCTCTTATTTGTGCTTTCCATTGCCTCTTTATCTTGGCAAAATCTCACAGAATTAAATGGTTTTGATGGAAGTGTTTAGAGATCGGAATCTGCATTTAGAGCCTTAGTTTCAACCCCACTGGCAAGGAAAGGCAGAGAAGTAGTGAGTCACAGTCATGAGTCTAGATCCAACAAAGAGGTAGATGATGAAGATAGTCTAATTGAGCTTGAAGCATTGTTGGCCAAGTGGTTACCCAGAGGTACTGGTAAGTACAGAGGTAAATTACCTTTGAAGTGTTTTGCATGTAACCGGATTGGACATATTGCAGCTAACTGTCCAAATGGAGATAATGAGTAAAAATGTGAGAAGTATAAGAAGTATAAAGGAAAAGGTAAAAGAGATTGTCTCATTGTAGTTGATGGAGGAATTACAGATGAAGAATCTGAAGAAGATGCAAATGAGGACATTTTCTTTGTTTCTATTAAAGAAGAGACATCAAATCAGAAGGCATTAGTCTCTCGTATGGATAGTTCAGATGACTGGATTATAGACAGTGGTTGTTCACACCACATGACCAGTGACCGGAGTAAGTTTCCTACTTTGAGAGATTTTAATGGAGGTGTTGTGAGATTTGGAAATGACTCACCCTGCATGGTGAAAGGAAAAGGATCCATCTCTCTGAATAGTAAAAGTAGTGCAGATGATGTCTACTGGGTTGAAGGACTGAAACACAATCTTTTGAGTGTTGCTCAACTCAATAACAAAGGTTACCAACTGGAATTCAAGAATGGAGTCTGCAAGATTTATGGAAGGAAAGGTGAGATGATTGTAACTGGCAAACTGACTAGAGGTAACTTGTTTCATTTAAGCTCTAAAGTCAACAATTGTTCAATTGCAAAAGTAGAAGATAGTTGGCTTTGGCATCGGAGATTCCATCATGTAAATTTTGATAACATTTTAAAAGTCAGTAAGAGGTTTGCCACAGTTGGACAAACTGATGAATGCTTTGTGCAAGAAATGTCAATTAGGGAAAATGATATCCTCAACCTTCAAGAGAAAATCTTTCTCAGTAGAACATTTTCTAGATTTGGTTCATACCGACCTTTGTGGACCAATGAGGACTAGGAGTATTCAAGGTGATCGATACTTCATGATATTTACCGATGACTGCTCAAGGATGATGTGGGTCACATTCTTGAAAGATAAGGCATAAGAATTTAGAAAGTTTAAGGCATTCAGAGCCTTATTTGAAAATCAAAGTGGAAAGAAGATAAAGTGCTTAAGAAATGATCAAGGTGGTGAATTTACTTAAGAAGAATTCACCAGATATTGTGAAGACAATGGAAAACAGACAACTTTTTACACCCAGGACACCACAACAAAACGATATTGCAGAAAGGAACAGCTGGCCAGTTGTTGAAGTTGCTAGGAATATGCTAATTCAAGGAGGTGTAGCTAAGACATTCTGGAGAGAAGCTGTCAGCACAACTGTTTACACAATGAACCAAATACTAGTTAAAAGAGGTAAGGATAAAACTCCCTATGAGTATTGGTATGGTAGATCACCTAATGCCAGTTACATTAATACCGGTAAGTTTGATGCCAAGAGTGATGAAGGCATATTTCTTGGTTACTCCACCAAGAGAAAAGCTTACAAGTGTTACAACAACCGGACTAAGAAGATAATTGAAAGTGTTAATGTTTGAAATGATGAGTTTCTTGAGAAATCGGGTTAAAACAGTAAAGAGAAGGAAGACGAAGAACCTTACACACTATTTTTGGAACTAGAACCAGTGAAGCCAAAAGTTGGAGAACAAAATAGAGTAGCCCCAGTTCAATCGGAATAGGAAGGTCTAGCAGAAGAAGAAGAAGAAGAAGAAGAACTTGAAAAACAAGATCATGTCATTCCAAGGTATGCTAAACTCAATCATATCCCCAATCAGATTATTGGAGACATGAATACAGGTGTGCTAACAAGAACAAGGCTTAGAGAGAACTCTTGTATGATCTCCACAATTGAGCCTAGAACTACTAAAGAAGCATTTACAGATGAAGACCGAATCAAGGCAATTGAAGAAGAACTTGACCAGATAGAGAAGAACAATACTTGGTCATTAGTACCCAGACAGGAGAACAAGAATGTAATAGGTACAAAATGGGTATTCAGAAATAAACTGAATGAAGATGGAGTAGTGGTCAGAAATAAAGCTAGACTGGTATGCAAAGGATATGCACAAGAAGAAAGTGAAATCTATGGTGAGACATTTGCAGCAGTTGCCAGATTGGAAGGAGTAAGGACTCTACTTACATTTGCAGCATACAAAGGATTCAAAGTATATCAGATGGATGTTAACTTACCATTCCTAAATGGAATATTGGAAGAGGAAGTCTACATTGAACAACTAGATGGTTATGCTTTAATAGTAGAAAAAGACATGGTGTGCAAATTACATAAGGCATTATATGGACTGAAGTAAGCACCTAGAGCATGGTATAAAAGATTGTACTCTCACTTGGTGAAGATAGGTTTTCAGAGAACCAGTGAAGATAGTAACATATGATGGTATGATGAATCAATAAGGATTTGGACAACTACTGATAGGGGGGGTGAATCAGTAGATAGAAAACTAACTAAACTTTCACCAAACTCAAAAACAACCTCTCTAGTCAAACTCAGAACTGACTGGTTCAAACATTGAACTACAAATTGCAATATCATTGTCAAGTATATCGGTTGACTGTCATAACAGAATAATATTATAACAAATTTGAAACTCTCAAAACCTTTTAACAAAAAACATTCAAATACTTTACTAACAATAGTAAAAGCAACTTTCAGATTGTTGTCGATCATCTTATCACATCTAAGTGGATTTAGCAGTTAAGAAAATTAACCATAGCAAACATAACCACAAAAACATTCACCACTTGACACAATAATTTTTACGTGGAAACCCAAATGGAAAAACCATGGTGGGGATGAATACCCACAAGTATTCTGAACTCTTCTGAAGTTCGCCCTATTAGAAGCCAAGCCTGTTAAATCTTTACAAAAAGTCTTGTTAAGAACAAATCCTTTTAGGGACCACCCGGTTAAGAGATTGACTATAATTCCCTATTAGAAGAAATACCCTGTTAGGAGTAACCTCAGTAGAGGATTTGAAATCCAAGTGAATGGATCACCTAGTTAGAGGATTTAGATAGCACTAAGCCTGTTAAAGCTTACCCGGTTAAGATATTTGATTGGTGTAATTGTTAGAGAACAACAGGGGTTTTCTGATCTGGTGAATAGCACTACTCTTCTTGATTGGATCCTTTTCATGCTCCTATCTGCCTTCACACATACTGTAGATACACCTTCTATTTCAGCAACCAATCACACTTACACTTAACCAAAATTGCTAACACTACAATAAATCAACTCATCGACCTTATAAGCAAAACAATAGGTCGGTAACACATCACAAACCTAAGATCTCATAGAGATTACAAACAAATTGGTTCAAGTATGACTGTTAGATTACATAGAAATCACTTGCACATGATTCAAGACAACCTCGATCTCTCCTTGATCGCCGCTTCATCGATCCCTGTAGCTCATCATGCGGTTTCCACTTCATGCAATGTACCCACTCATTCCCAAGATAAAACCATTATCTCCACGTGTCAAAAACCATTTGAAACTCTTCACACACAATATGCATATGTGGAATAATCATTGCCGCTCATTATTTGATCATAAACCAATACAATCGATTCACCAAGCTCCATCAGTTAGGGTTTGGCACATCAACAGGTAGGGTTACCGATTGATCTCACTGCTTCTCAAGTAATATTGGTTTCCTTCACTAGCTCACCTATTGGTTGCAAAAAAATATCATAACAACATCATTACTAGTTATAATTGACATCAATGACAACATAGTAGTTCATCAATGCAATCTTCATGCAAATGCCAACAATCTCCCCCTTTGGCATTGATGACAATACAAATATCAATACCCTTGATTGTGATGATTGTGTATAAGAATCCTGGTTTACATTTTACCATGTACTCTCCTTCAACTAAGTCTCCATGTCTTCATCTGGTAACTGGCTATAGATCTTCTCTCTATCAATCATACAATTCTTCTCCCCCTTTGACAACAATGCCAAAGTGAAAGTAAAACATGCAATGTCATACTTCACTGTTTTGCATCAATAATCTACAACTCGATGCTCCCCCTATGGAATAAATCCACTCTACATCAATCCTGCTACAAGATTCTTCAATTAGCTCTAGGATTGATGTATTTCATATTATCTCAATTGACCTCATGTAGGGGCTCAAACCCTAGCTGGCCTCTAAGATACTCAAAAGTACTCTTAGGTAGAGGTCTTGTAAAGATATCTGCTAGTTGCTCCTTGGTAGATACATGCTGCAATAATACATCTTTACTCTACACTTTCTCTCTTAAGAAATGATATTTCAGCTCAATATGCTTGGTTCTAGCATGCAACACCGGGTTCTTTGAAATATTTATTGCACTGGTGTTGTAACATAAAATCTTTACTGGTTCTATAATCTACAGCTTGAATCCTTCCAGAATGTGTTTCATCCAGATTGTCTAGGTACAATTCACATATGCTACAACATATTCAGCTTCAACAGTGGACTTTGATATACAACTCTTCTTCTTGTTGCTCCAAGATACAAGTCTTTCTCCAAGAAAGAATGCACCACCAGTTGTGCTTTTCGTATCATCAACATTACCTGCCCAGTCTGCATCTATATAAACCTTCGAATCAAAGTTACCTGCATATGGATACCATAGTCCATAGTCAATAGTACCTTTCAAATATCTGAATATCTTTTTGGTTGCTATCAAGTGTGTCTCCTTTGGATTCTTCTCAAATCTGGCAACTAAACCACCTACATGAGCAATATTCAGTCTACTGTGAACAACATACTGCAATTTCCCTATCATTTATTTGTACTCCTTTTCATCAATAGATGCAAGATCATCCTCCTTAAACAGTTTAAAACTTATAACCATTGGTGTCCCAACTGGTTTATAGTCGCTCATTCCAAATGTCTTCAATACCTCTCACATACTTAGACTGCATGATAAAAATATCACTCTTCATCTGTTGAATTTGCAAACCTATGAAGAATTTTATCTCTCCTACTAGAGACATTTCAAATTCATTTTTCATCTCATTTGCAAAGTCATCACTCATGTCATCATTGCCTCCAAATATGATATCATCCACAAACACTTCACTCACTAGTATCTTATCTCCTTAAGATTTGAGATATATATTGTTGTTTTAATTAGTTCTCTGAAAACCTATCTTCATCAGGTGTGAATGTATCCTTTCATACCATGCTCTCGGTGCTTGCTTCAAACCATATAGTGCCTTGTGCAGTTTACATACCATATCCTTTGCATTAGTCAAAGCATAACCATCTGGCTTCTCAATGTATACTTCTTCTTCTAGTATTCCATTTAGAAATGTTGACTTCACATCCATCTGATATACTTTGAATCCCTTATATGCTGCAAATGCAAGTAGAGTCCTAACACCTTTCAATCTAGCAACTGGTGCAAATGTCTCACCATAGTTTTCTCCTTCTTCATGTGCATAACCTTTGCATAACAATCTATCTTTATTTTTGACTACTGCTCCATCTTCATTTAGTTTGTTTCTGAATACCCATTTAGTGCCTATCACATTTTTATTTACCGGTCTGGATACTAGGGTCCATGTATTGTTCTTCTCAATCTGGTCAAGCTCTTCTTACATAGCTTTAATCCAATGATCATCTCCAAATGCTTCCTTAGCAGTTCTAGGCTCAATAGTGGAGATCATGCAATAATTCTCTCTAACTCTTCTTCTGGTTAACACTCCAACATCTTTATCTCCAATAATCTGGTTAGGATTAAGATTGAGTCTCACATACCTTGGAATGACATGATCAGTATCTTCAGGTTCTTCCTCACTATCATCATCTTCTTCTAAATCTACCTATTCCGGTTGAACTGGTAATACAACATTCACTTCACCAGCTTCTGGCTTCACCGATTTTGGTTCCAAAATCAGAATGAAAGGTTCATCTTCCTTCTTTTCCTCACTAGTTTCTCCTGAAACTTCAAGATGCTCATCCACTTGGACATCAACACTTTCAATGATTCTCTGTGTCCTGTTGTTGTAACATTTGTAAGCCTTACTCTTGGTGGAGTAACCGAGAAATATGTCTTCATCACTCTTAGCCTCAAACTTACTAACATAGTCACCTCTCTTGAGAAAATATTTACTGCCCAAAATCTTAAAATAGCTGACATTAGGTGATCTACCATACCAGTATTCATAAGGAGTTTTATCCTTACCTCTCTTTATCAATATCTGGTTCATAGTGTAGACGATTGTGCTGACAGCTTCTCTCCAGAAATTTTTTGCTACACCTCCTTATATTAGCATCGTTCTAGTAGCTTCAACAACTAATTGATTATTCCTCTCTGCAATACCATTCTGTTGTGGTGTCCTCGGTGCAGAAAGTTGCCTCTTAATTCTATTGTCTTCACAATATCTAGTGAATTCCTTTGAAGTAAATTCACCACCTTGATCAGTCCTCAGACACTTTATCTTCTTACCACTTTCCTTTTCAGCTAAGGCCCTGAATGCCTTGAAATTACTTAAGGCTTCTATTTTTTCCTTCAATAATGTGACCCACATCATTCTTGAGCAATCATCAGCGAAGATCATAAAATATCGATCACCTTGAATACTTTTAGTCCTTATTGGTCCACATAGATCTGTATGAACCAAATATAGCAAATGTTTTGTTGAGAAGGATTTGCTCTTAAAAGTTGAGGATGTCATATTTCCTAACTGACATTCCTTACACAAAGCATGCACCGGTTTGTCCAACTGAGGAGAACCTCTTACTGACTTGGACTTACTGACTTTGATCATGTTATCAAAATTTATATGACAAAATCTTCTATGCCAAAGCCAACTATCATCTACTTTAACAATTAAACAGTTGTTGACTTTAGGATTTAGGTGAAATGGGTTACCTTTTATTTGCTTGCCAGTTTCAATTAGTTCACCTTTGCTCCCATAGATTTTGTACATTCCATTCTTAAATTCCAATGGATAACCTATGCCATTGAGTTGAGCTATACTCAAAAGATTGTGCTTTAATCCTTCAACACAGAAGACATCATCTGAACTGCTCTTTCCATTAAGATAAATGGTTCCCTTTCCTTTTACCATTCAGGGTGAGTCATTTCCAAATCTCACAACTCCTCCATCAAATTCCTTCAAAGTAAGAACTTTACTCTGGTCATTGGTCATGTGGTGTGAACAACCACTATCTATGATCCAATCATCAAAACTATCCATGCGAGAAACTAATGCCTTCTAATAAGATGTCTCCTCTTTAATGGCAACAAAGACAATGTCTTCATTAGCATCCCCTCAGATTCCTCATCAATGATACTGCCATCCACTGCAATGAGACAATCTCTTTTGCCTTTTCCTTTATACTTATTTTACTTCTCACGCTTATGTCCATTGTCACCATTAGGACAGTTAACTACAATGTGTCCAATCTTGTTACAAGCAAAACACTTCAAAGGTAATTTACCTTTGTACTTACCAGTACCTCTGGGCAACCGCTTGGCCAACAATGCTTCAATCTCAATCAGACTATCTTCATCATCAACTTCTCTACTGGATCTAGACTCATAACTGTGACTAACATCTTTGTTTTTCCTCATAGGTGGGTTAGAAACTAAGGCTCTAAATGTAGATTCAGATTTCTGAGCACTACCATCATAACCATTTAATTCAAATGTAGTAAGTTTACCAATGGTGGAGTCAAGAGTTATCTTAGTTTCATTAATAGACTTTAGCTCCTGAATGGCTGCAACTCAGATAGCGTAGACCAGTAGAAGGGTTCTCAATACCTTACTGACCACTGTGGCATCTTCAACTTTACCATCAACATTCTTGATTTCACCAACTATCTCCTTGATTCTCTGACCATACTATTGAATATTCTCACCTTCAGCCATCCGCATGTCATCAAATTTACCTCTTAGACTCTCTTCTTTGGAAATCTTCACATGCTCATCATCGCTATAGATTTCCTCAAGTTTCTTCCACACATCATAAATAGTCTTCAAACCATGGACATCAACATACTCTAAATCAATCAAAGAACTGATAATGGCCTCCAATGGTTGATTATTTTCTTGTTTCTCTTTCTTTTGATCATTGGACATAGTCCCACTAGGTGCAACATATTGAGTAACAACATGTTCCCAGTATTGACTTCCTAGACTCTTGAAATAGATTTTCATCCTATCACTCCATATTTTGTAGTTTTCACTATTAAACTTTAGACCTTCTTTCTTCATCATGTTCTTCAAGATCTTTACCTCAAGTTGTTAGGCTTAAACTCTAGAGGACCTAAAATTCTCTGATACCAATTGATGGTATGATGAGTAAATAAGGATCCGAACAACTACTAAGAGGGGGGGTGAATCCATAGATAGAAAACTGACTAAAATTTCACCAAACTCAAAAACAACCTCTCTAGTCAAACTCATAACTGACTGGTTCAAACACTGAACTACAAATTGCAATATCACTATCAAGTATACCTGTTGACTGTCATAACAAAATAACAGTATAACAACTTTGAAACTCTCAAAACCTTTTAACAAAATCATTCAAATACTTTACTAACAATAGTAAAAGCACATTTCAGATTGTTGTCATTCATCTTATCATATCTAAGTGGATTTAGCAGTTAAGCAAATCAACCATAGCAAACATAACCACAAAAGCATTCACCACTTGACACAATAATTTTGACATGGAAACCCAAATGGGAAAAACCACGGTGGGGATGAATACTCACAAGTATTCTGAACTCTTATGAAGTTCGCCCTATTAGGAGCCAAGTCTGGTAAAGCTTTACAAAAAGTCATGTTAAGAACAGATACTGTTAGGGACCACCCAGCTAAGGGATTGACTATAATGCCCTATTAGAAAAATACCATGTTAGGAGTAACCTCGATAGAGGATTTGAAATCCAAGTTAATGGATCACCTGATTAGAGGATTTAGATAGCACTAAGCCTGTTAAAGCTTACCCGGTTAAGGGATTTGACTATTGTAATTGTTAGAGAACAACAGGGGTTTGTTGATCTCGTGAATAACACTACTCTTCTTGATCAGATCCTTTTCATGCTCCTATCTGCCTTCACACATACTATGGATACACCTTCTAGTTTGGCAACCAATCACACTTCCACTTAACCAAATTTTCCAACACTACAACAAATAAACTCATCGACCTTATAAGCAAAACAATATGTCGGTAGCACATCACAAACCTAAGATCTCATAGAGATTACAAACAAATCGGTTCAAGTATGACTGTTAGATTACATAGAAATCACTTGCACATGATTTAAGACAACCTCAATCCCTCTTTGATCATCGCTTCATAGATCCATGTAACTCATCACGTGGTTTCCGCTTCATGCAATGTACTCGCTTATTCCCAAGATAAAATCATTATCTCTATGTGCCAAAAACCATTTGAAACTCTTCACATACAATATGCATACGTGGCATAATCATTATCGCTCATCATTTGATCACAAACCAATACAACCAATTCACCAAGCTCCATTGGTTAGGGTTTGGCACATCAACAGGTAGGGTTACTGGTTATCTTCACTAGCTTACCTACCAGTTGCAAAACAACATCATAACAACATCATTACCAGTTATAATTGACATCAATGACAATATAATAGTTCATCAATGCAATCTTCATGCAAATGCCAACAACATATATCTCAAGTCAGAAGCAGATAAGATACTGGTAAGTGAGGTATTTGTTGATGATATCACTTTTTGAGGAAATGATGATATGTGTCATGATTTTGCTAATGAGATGAAGAATGACTTTGAGATGTCATTGGTAGGTGAAATAAAATAATTCATAGGTTTGCAAATCCAACAGATGAAGGAAGGCATTTTCATCACACGGTCATTGATGTCAATAGTAACCGGTAATGAAGTTGTATTGCAACTGGTAATGATGCAAGAAAGCAATCGGTAGTAAAGCAATGTAGGAAACTGATATTGGTATTATTATTGAAGCAGAGTGATCAAATAGTAACCCTAACCAGTTGATAAGTAGAACCCTAACCGATGGAACCTGGTGAATCAATTGTGATGATCTATGAGCAAATGATAATCGAAGATGGAGATGACATGTAAGAATGATGCACGTGATGAGTTTCAAAGTGGATTTGGCACGTGAAGATAACCGTTTATCTTGGAAATGAGCAAATACATAACATTAAGTGGAAAATGCATGATGAGCTACAACATCCAATGTGTAGTGATACAAGTGTAGCATCCTAAAGTTGCGACACTTGCAATTTCGACCGCATTTGGGTCTTCACGATGGTGACGCAACACTAAACCTGAATGGAGACCCCGAAACTTGCTCATGACACCAAAAACTGCATTTTCTTGCACCCTGGCCTGAACCTCCTTTGCACCCTGCTGTCCCAGGAGGTGGGACCAGAGCGCCCAGTGCCCTGGTCCTTCAGGACCAGGGCGCCCAGCGCCCTGGTCCCTGGCCCTATTTTGGGCCCGGTCTCCTATGGGACTTCGGGCCTTTTTGTTTGCAAATTGGAAAATAACATTTCCTGGTCGGCCTAAGGTCAGGAAAATCAGTCTATCAGCCCTAATTGACAAGTATATAAACTACATTTTCCTCTTTCATTCGATATGACGGAAAAGGCGTGGAAACTATACTCAAGCATTCAAGCATTCAAGCATTCCTTCAAGCAATTGATCATTCTAAGTCTCCATTCAAGGCTAAGTGTTGCATTCAAGACAAGGATTCAACCATTGAAGAAGAGATCACTTACAACACATTACATGCTACAACATACAACATACAACAAACAATAACATCTATACCTTCGCACATAAGGATACAAACATCCTTACAACAAGGTACTAGTACTTGTTTTACATTACATTTACAGCATTTCTCATTTCTTGGTTAATTCCAAAACTAGGGTTTGACCTAAGGGCAAACCCCTAATCCCTAACCCCCCAATCATCTTCGCTTTTCTGTGTGTAGGTTGCAGGTACGCGGCTGAAATTGAAGATCTGGAATCCTTGTGCAGAGACGAACAGATCCCCCTTCGTTTCGTGAATTTTTCGGAGGACCGTGTGCACGCCGGGTGCCATCGTCCCGTCAACTTTTGCTCAAATTTGCAGGACAACGCCGTCTCGACATTTTACTGCTAATTCCAGGTCCGCAGCTTCATATCATATCCCTATCTCAGTTTATAAGCGAATCTTTATCACTTTCTATGCATTCCTAGCTTAATCATTCTATCTACATTCTTTACAAAAGAGGGTAGCCTTGCTGTCTTAACCCTTGAAACTCATATAGAATCCAATCTTGCATTGCGTGGGATTGGATCTTGTGGGTTTCAACCCCTCTTTTGAATGTAAAGTCCCTCCTAAGTGAAAACCATCAACCCTAGTGACTCTCCCTTCTCTCTCCTTGGAGTTGGGGAGGGGAGAACGACTAGGGTTCGATTTTTCCGCTTTACATTTTGGTGAACCCGACGTGAACATCCTTTCTGATTATTCATAGTTAGATCTGAAAATTGGATTCCTTGATTACATTTCCATGTTTGATCTTTTGCAAAATTTTAGAGGTTAATTGCATAAAAACCCTAAATTTTCTTTTTAAGTAATTAAACTTGTGAAATGTTTAATTGTTAATGCTTGTTTCAGATCTGCCCTTCTATTACAAATTATCAATTCATATTTGTGCTTTGATTTTGAAAATTAAGTGGTTAAGTGTCAAAACCCTAATTTTTGAAACCCTCTTGATTCAACCTTTGACTGATAATTTCACTAATCAAAACATCTCCAAATCGGCTGTAACTTTGGATTCCGCAATAAAATCACAATATCTTTCATCCTTGAAAATTTGGAAAAAAGTTGCGAGGACCGTGTGCACTCCGAGAGCCATCATCCCCGACATTTTTTCTGAAATTTCGGGAGCGAGATCTTACTGTATTTTCCTGCTAAAATCCAGAATTTTGGCTGATTTTATCAATTTTAACACCTTCAAAATTACAGTCAAAGTTGGTCTAGTGATTTCTTGGATTGAGGCTTCTAATCATTAAAAAATTGTTGAAATTGAAATTTGTGTCAAAATTGTGTTTCTTACTGTCCTAAATCTGAAAAGTGTGTTATCATTCATTCGAAATTTCAGTGATTTATTCAAATTTTTGCAATTTGTGACTTTTGAAATTAAGTGCTTAATTACAACAACTTTGATTTCCACTTTTAAAATTGAATTTTGTGTGAAATTGAGTCAACTTTCAAATTTCAAAACTTACATTGCTTTTGGTATTCCCTCTAAAATCATAAAATTCAAAATTTCAATTTCCCTCTCTTTTTCAAAATTCAAATTTTGCATTTTTTGACAATCTTGGTAGGGTTCAATTTTGAGATTGCAACTTTAATTTGGCCTATCTACAAATCGTAAAATCACTCAATTTTTTCAGGTTAGCTGTAAAATCATCATAACTTTCATCCCTGCAAATTTCGAAAAAAGTTGCGAGGACCGTGTGCACTCCGAGCGCCACGGTCCCGGACATTTTTTCTGAAATTTCGGGAGACTGTCATGATTGCATTTAATAGCTTAAATCTAGAAGATTGGCTGGTTTTACTAAAATTTGCTACCTCTAAAATTCAAAATCTTCTCTCTCTCTTTTTACAACAATAAGCCCTACTTAGACTATTCCCGTTAGACGAAGCCTTAGAATTAAGTCCTTCCAAGGTTTAATTACTGAGGAGATGGAACCTAATTTGAATGGTCTTTTTAACGAGGACATGGGTAATTCCTCTAATCCTCTTAATGATGAAGAAGCTCTCCATGAGGTTTCTGTAGAACAACTTTCAAAATTGGATAACCAATTTGACAATTTTTGACAGTGGATGTCTCAAGAATACCCTGATAGTCAAGCTCTTCCTTTAATTGAGGGTCTAAAACGTATGCTTCAAAGTGATAAGAATGGAATTGATATTTTGCATGGTATTGCACACATTGTGGATTCAAATGTGATGCCTATGAAAAGTTGTGCCGAAACCTTAGGTTATACACAACCTCCTACTCAAGACAATCATTCTATTCCTTTGACGACTCCTATTGCTAGTATACCTACTTTTACATCAAACATAATGACTACTTCAATACAAGACATTCCTCCTATAATCACCAGTCATGGGGGCAATCCCTCTTCAATTAACCCTCTTCCTTCATTCAATCCAACTTCTTCATTCACTCCTTCAATGAGTGTTCCTATTGTATCACCACAAATGAACATGACACAAGGGGGCAATTCGTTTTCCATTCCTCCTTGTAGTGTTCCTCCTGTCCAATCATCTCCTATGAATAACTATCATAGTGTCCCACCACCTTACTCTCTACCTTCTTTCAATAACATAACACCTCCATCACAATCTAACACATCTAATATGAACTCTTCGACTGAAGCGACCATTAACAATCTTGCACAAACTGTCTCTTCTTTACAGCAACAAATTGCCTCTATGAATCAATCTAAGTTTAGTGTGCCCACATTTGATGTTGCGAGTCCACTTTCTCTTGACATTGTTCGAGCTATTCCCCCTAAACATGTTGAAATTCCGCATTTGGAGCTTTATAATGGTAAGGGTGATCCTCTAACACATGTTAAGACCTTTCAAACAATATGTACTGATTTTGCTTATGACCAAAGGTTGCTTGCAAAATTGTTTACTAGAACATTAAGAGACAAAGCCCTACAATGGTATTGCTCATTGCCTTCCTATTCTATTACTTCTTTCGAACAACTTGCAAATGCTTTCATTCAACAATTTCAAAACAATATAAGTCCTAAAGTTACTTTGATTGATTTAATGCATTGTAAACAAGGTGTTAAAGAAAAAGTGACTGATTTCATTGGTAGATATAAGCATTTGTATGCTCAAATTTCTTTTCCAGTGCCTGACAATGATATTCAAAGAATCTTTATTTCTAATTTACAAAAAGATATTTGAGACAAACTCCTATTTTCTGAGTTTACTTCTTTCCAACAGTTGTGCGCAACTCTTCACAATTATCAACTGACTGTGAGTCAAATGGAACAATCACATCCTATGACTCCGAGTGATAAGGGTGATAGTAGTCAACAACCATTTGGGAAGTTTAAACCGAACAGAGAGTCCATTAAATTCAATGAAAACATCATCAACAACAATGTGAATGCAGCATCAGGTGTGTCTCCTATTTCTAAGTTTTTCAAGAGAGAAAGAAAGTTTACTCCTTTGAATGAATCATTGCATAGTATTATGAATAAGTTATTGGAACAAAATGTGCTTACTCTTCCTCCTATAAGGCAAATTGATCCTGCAAAGATTAATTCACCCTATTTTGATAACAAATCTTTTTGTCAATTTCATCGTCAACCTGGGCATGATACTGAAAAATGTTTTGCTTTAAAGGGGAAAATTCAAGATTTGATTGATAATGATACTATCTCTGTTTCTGGTGTGAATGATAAAGGCAATACATCTGTAGCTCCTCGTAACCAAAATCTTCAGATTTTCACTGATCCATTACCTTCTCACACCTCTAATGCGATTGATACTACTGATTCCTCTGTCTCACCTGATGATCTTGTGTCCATGACTCCGAATGTGATTAACTTTGTAGAGCAACAGAAAATCCCTAAAGAACCTTCCATCACATTTGATTCCAGTGAAACTATCAGGGCACCTGATGGTCCTTTATATATAGTTGCAAAAGTCAAGAACACACCTTGCCGTGGAGTGCTTATTGATCCTTCTTGTATGGTTAATGTCATTACTGAAGAATTTCTTTTTACTTTGCAATTGAATCAAGTAATCTATGATGAAACAGATGTGGTTGTGAAACTATTTGATGCATTTTCTTCTCCTGCAATTGGTTCTATTACATTACCTATTGAGGTCCGTAACAAATCCCTTGATATGAACTTTGCTATTATTCCATCTTCCGAACAATTTCGTGTGAAGCTTGGCTATCCTTGGCTATCTTCCATGAAAGCTATTGCTTCTCCTATTCACAAGTGTTTGAAATTTCCCCATAATGGTGAAGTTGTTACTATCAATCATAGTCTTTTTAAACCAGCTGAAAGAACTTCTAGCGTTCCTCTTGATTACTTTTGGCCTAAACAATTCCAATCTCTTCCTCCGCGAAGTGATCATCTTTTCAAATCTTATCAAAAGTGGAAAAAAGATATGATCCTATCTCTAAGTGAACCTAGAACACCCAAACTTGACATTCCTATAATTCTTGAGAAGGAAGTTCTTCCTTTGAAAGATAAAACTAATGTCTTTCCTCAAGAAGATTCCCAACCCATCCCTATGGATGTGACTATGCCTATGATTAATAAACTCCCTAAAAGTAGACCTATCCCTCCTCGTCATGATGGACTTGGTCTCCTTCCAAAACCAAATAATCCTCCTTTATATGGAGCAATTCCTCCTCCTTCCTCTTATGGAGAGAAGAGACCTTCCTCTTCTCCTATTGTTCAGCCTAAGAGACCACAACCTAAACACCCAAGTGATAAGGATGAGAATATTCCTCCTCCTCAATATTCTCAACTTCCTACTAAGACTAGATGAAATCGTTCTACACGTGAACGCCGGCGAAAGCGTCGTCTTAGAGCTCAAACTTTGCAATCCCCAAAAACACCTTCAACAAGCATTATTCCATTTTCTCCTCAGCCGACGATTGAGCCGAAATCTCCTAAACATAAGATGCATGATGGTCTTGATCCTGTGCGAGTTAAAGATCCTATTTTTATAAATCTTGATGATGATATAGATGAAAATGTTATTCATGATGAAAATGCTACTTCTCCTGTTCATTCTGATAGTGAATATGAACTTGTTGATATTGATAACCATTTATCTAACGAATTTTCTAAAGCACTTATCCTAGCTCCTAGACAAGAACACTGCGGCTTGGGATATGAACATAGCCCTTGTTTGGATCTTGTGATAGCTCCATCTGCTGTGTTGGATGTTCCTCCTCTAGCGTGTTCCCTGCCTTCCCGAAACATTGATCAGCAAGATCGGGGGGTAGATGACGTGCTAGACTAGTTTCATTAGCATAGCAGATTCTCTCCTCCTCTCTTTCATTACTTCTTCTATGTGTTATTCTCATTCTTCTATTTGTTGTCCTTAGTGTTGTCTACTTGAGGACGATGCAAAGCATTGAGATCTCTCGATCTCTATCATGTTGACTCAAAAGACACATGTGTTCCCTTCTTCTAGGTGACCTTCCTTGATTGGGGAATGAAGAACAATTATGCATACATACATATGATATACATGAATTATCATACAGCATACTGACCCCGAGGAAAGCGAAGTCACCTCGTGCTTTGTGTTTTGTGTCTATTATCCTTGGGCTTATCTCACACTTGGGGGCTAAATCCTTGTGATAACGTGCTCCTTTCCCTTTTTCATTTTCTTATATGTATCACTACCTTAAATAAATCACCCCCGGTGAGGCGTGTGCGATCGCTTTAACGTAGGGGGGCATACATCCCGTTCATATCTTTTCAAGATACTTGAAAATTTCTTGACAAATTTAGCTTTGCCTTGAAAATTTTTGATATCTTTCTTGCATGACTCATAGTGAGGGAACCTTGCTATTGACAGTCATGGTTCTCCCTCGTGATCTTCCCTTTTACCTTGTCAATCGAAGTCGTAAGATCCTTAGTCCACTGGGGGCTTGGTGTATCTTGCCTCCTTGACGTGGTGAAAGTTTTTCAATGTTGTTTCCTTTTACTTTACCGGAAGTATGAGCGTACACTTATACTCCCGCTAAAGTGGGGGCTAAATGTAGCATCCTAAAGTTGCGACACTTGCAATTTCGACCGCATTTGGGTCTTCACGATGGCGACGCAACACTAAACCTGAATGGAGACCCCGAAACTTGCTCATGACACCAAAAACTGCATTTTCTTGCACCCTGGCCTGAACCTCCTTTGCACCCTGCTGTCTCGGGAGGTGGGACCAGAGTGCCCAGCGCCCTGGTCCTTAAGGACCAGGGCGCCCAGCACCCTGGTCCCCCAGAACCATGGCGCCCAGCGCCCTGGTCCCTGGCCCTATTTTGGGCCCGGTCTCCTATGGGACTTCAGGCCTTTTTGTTTGCAAATTGGAAAATAACATTTCCTGGTCGGCCTAAGGTCGGGAAAATCAGTCTATCAGCCCTAATTAACAAGTATATAAACTACATTTTCCTCTTTCATTCGATATGACGGAAAAGGCGTGGAAACTATACTCAAGCATTCAAGCATTCAAGCATTCCTTCAAGCAATTGATCATTCTAAGTCTCCATTCAAGGCTAAGTGTTGCATTCAAGACAAGGATTCAACCATTGAAGAGGAGATCACTTACAACACATTACATGCTACAACATACAACATACAACAAACAACAACATCTATACCTTTGCACATAAGGATACAAACATCCTTACAACAAGGTACCAGTACTTGTTTTACATTACATTTACAACATTTCTCATTTCTTGGTTAATTCCAAAACCGGGGTTTGACCTAAGGGCAAACCCATAATCCCTAACCGCCCAATCATCTTCACTTTTCTGTGTGTAGGTTGCAGGTACGCGGCTGAAATTGAAGATCTGGAATCCTTGTGCAGAGACGAACAGATCCCCCTTCGTTTCGCGGATTTTTCGGAGGACCGTGTGCACGCCGAGCGCCATTGTCCCGTCAACTTTTGCTCAAATTTGCAGGATAGCGCCGTCTCAACATTTTACTGCTAATTCCAGGTCCGCAGCTTCATATCATATCCCTATCTCAGTTTATAAGCGAATCTTTATCACTTTCTATGCATTCCTAGCTTAATCATTCTATCTACATTCTTTACAAAAGAGGGTAGCCTTGTTGTCTTAACCCTTGAAACTCATATAGAATCCAATCTTGCATTGCGTGGGATTGGATCTTGTGGGTTTCAACCCCTCTTTTGAATGTAAAGTCCCTCCTAAGTGAAAACCATCAACCCTAGTGACTCTCCCTTCTCTCTCCTTGGAGTTGGGGAGGGGAGAACGACTAGGGTTCGATTTTTCCGCTTTACAACAAGTGTGGTTGAAGTTGTCTACAACAATGTGTAGTTAATTTCTATGTCATCCAACACTTATGATTGAACCGATATGTTTGTAATCTCTATGAGATTTGTAGGTTTTTGATGTGTTACCGACCTATTGTATTTTCTTATAAGGTCGATGAGTTGTTTTGTAATTGTGTTGGAAATTTGGTTGAGTGTGGTGGTGTGATTGTTGCTGAACTAGAAGGAGTGTCTGCAGAACATTGTGAAGGCAGATAGGAGCAGAAAAGGATCTGACTAAGCAAGGTAGTTCTATTTCCAGATCAACAAAGACCCTGTTGTTCTCTAACCATTACAATAGTTAAATCCCTTAACCGGGTATGATTTAACAGGCTTGGTGTTGTTTAAATTCTCTAACTAGGTGATCTATTAGCTTGGATTTGAAATCCTCTACCGAGGTTACTCCTAACAGGGTATTACCTTTAACAGGGTATTGTAGTCAATCCCTTAACTGGGTGATCCCTAATCGGATCTGTTCTTAACGAGACATTATTGTATAAGCTTCTAACAAGGCTTGCCTCATAACTATGCGAACTTCAGAAGAGTTCAAAATACTTGTGGGTATTCATCCCCACCGTGGTTTTTCCCATTTGGGTTTCCACGTGAAAAATCATTGTGTCAACTGGTGAATGATTTTGTCGATGTGTTTTGATATGGTTGATATGATTAACTGGTAAAACCACTTAGATATGTTTAGATAACTGGAAATGATCTGAAATGAGATATTACTAATGTTAGTAAAGTGCTTTAATGTTTTGGTTAAATGGTATGTGATTTTCAGATCTATTACATTGTATCTTTGATGTTCTGGTCAACCGGTAAAGTTTGAAAGTGAAGTTGTAGTTTTTGATACAGTGTCTAAACCAGTTAGTTTAGCAAGTTGTTTCTGAGTTGGAATTAAGTTTGGTGAAAGTTTATTTTGTTTTCTATCTACTGATTCACCACCCCTCTTAGTAGTTGATTGGATCCTTATAGTTTCATCATATTATCAAGCGTCCTCTCGTCAGTCACCAATGATGAGGCCTCTTATTAGCTTTGGTGGCATTTCAATTTCTTCTTTTTAGTATGGTGTGTGGATGCTGGAAAAATGATCGTATCAGAGAGAAGATGATTGTAGAGGTCCTCTGACTACGGTGATCCTCTAACTGTCGTACTTTGTATGAAGATGGTCGTTCAATTAATACATTCATTGGGAATGGTTATCATGTGCAGCAAGATCCAGATAATAGTACGCAACATGAAATGATTTTCTTTTCAGTGTTTCTGGTTGACATTGTGGGGGGGGGGAATAATAACCAATGTTCGATTCCCATTTTGTGCCAAAATGACTAAAGTCAAGGGTATATTCCAGTGGAAGTGGTAGTTGTCTATGTTGTTCAAGATTGAGTGGCAACAATCGATAACAATGACTACAAATAAAAACATTGTGTTCTTATTTCTTATGGAATGTAATGTGAAACCTTTTCTAGTATGGGTTTTTCAAATTTGTGATATGTAACTTTGCTAATGTGCAAGCATAGTGGTGAACAAAAGAACCAAAGCACGTTAGTTCATGGATCTTGAAAGGGTTTGTGGGAGGATCCAAAAAACCACACAAGGTGAACAGATGAGTGGGTTCCTATTCATGGCTAGGTTTGTGGTAAGTCTATGTGAAAACCATCAAAGGTTGATGGGAGGTGTCTTTCATTTGAATCAAGATCACGAGCCTAAAGAGTTGGGCTTACTGTAGGTGGCGTTTGAATTCTTACCATGTTCACACTAAGGGGGGAATGCTGGGAAAACTATTATTAGTGTTCACATATTTGTTAGGATTATTAGTTATATAGTTTGTTTAATAGGTTATATTATTTATGGTCGTATGTTGAGTTGTTAAAACAACTCAGTCTATTTAGGAATATTGTTTCCTAAATAATAGGATATGAAATTCCTATAAATATGTATTATATATTTGCATGAAAGGAGGAGTACAGATTATCTGTTATAATATTATTGTGTGCTTCTCTAACTTTCCCCAATTTTTTGATACAATCATGATTACATTCACATGTTGGCCTAGAACATAATTACAATATTAGAAAGTTGGCCACAAGATTAAACCTTAAACTAAACATGTAGTAGGCCAAGTCCAAAAGCCCACATGTTACTAGGAGAAGGTACACAATATGCATTTCCCAACATAGAATGTGATGGTCCCAAATAAACTTCACATGCTTCCTCTAGTTGGTGCACGCTATCCTTCTCTAGTGCATCAATTTGAAACATCAACGTAGTTGGCCAACTAAAATAGTGAACATTTTATCACTCCTAATGTTCTATTTATTCAAGGTCAACCTCTAAAACTTTAGAGTGTGATACTTCATATGTAGGTTTACTTTACTTCCAAACCACAAGCTATAACTCTCAACTACAATAGAATGCAAACTCAAAAAACCATGACAATACAAATGAGTATATACACTATTTCTAAGCAACAAACCTTAAAATCATAGTGTAGATACTTCCATACAACAACACATGAGATAGACAAACAAGAAATACTAGAACCAAAGAATAATGATATTATTAAGAGAGCTATCAACCATAGCTTGTCACAATCCTTTCGAAACTCAAATGCTAAATCATATCATGTCAAAAGCAATTAAAATTGTTGTATCTATCATACAAAAGGAATCACTTATGATTACATTTAATTCTCACTGATCTACTAACTCCTTTGACATTCATGACAACACTATATTCAATAATTTATAGTTGCATTGAATTTTACATACCTCCAGTATTAGAAAAATTGTTTTTTATGCCTATTCTTAAACCCCTTCACCATGATTATCAGATGAAGTTGCTCTCATTTGCATTATAAATATGTAAATCTATTACAAGTTTTTTCATCATGTATTATTTCATTTCTTATTCTTTATTTTGCATTCTTCCATTTTTCTAACTTTTGTAGTGTGTACAATGTCCATCTTTCATGGCTCAACCAAGTGCCATCATTATTCAAGATTATCTTGGTTCTAACAATTACATCATGGTATCACAAATTTAGTACAATCTCTTAATAAATTTGACTAATCTAAAATTTGTAAGGTCCTCCACATTATTAAAATTACCATATAATACAAAATATAGATAATAAGTTCATTAATTAATTTGACATGCACAAAATAAAAGATATATAATTAGATTTTGAGATAATGTCTACAAATTTAAGCACAAAGATTAGTCAAAATAAAAGGAAATAATTTCCTTTACATGAGACTAGAAGGTCAAATGAAATGAATACATGGTTGAAAACAATCATGACATGTACTCCTAACTTGTGACCTCCACACAAGAACAATACAGGTCAGAACATTGTCAGAAAAATTTACCACCCAACCTCAAAGCACTATGCTTACCCAAATTTTCTTTAAAGAAGAATACCCAATAGTACATAGGGATGTCTAGCAATCTGAATATGGCAAGAAATATAAAATCTGGTGCAATATGATATAACTACATTCTAGATGCTAATGCAACAATATCATGATATGATAGAGTATGAGACATAACGATCAAATAAAAAGAATATACTAAAAGATGAATAAGCTTTAGCCAAAGCATATTTTTGGGCCAACTATTAGTAGATAAGTTTATTGTAAAAACTTACCCTTCTCTTTCACTCCATATATGACACACATATGACATCAAACTTCACACTATTACACACACATTAATAAGCATATACAATGCAGTCTACTTGATGATTATGTATACAAAAGTAACATTCCAAGCCATAATTAAATGATAATTATGTTCTATTATGAATACTAATTTAATCATAATCAATCTTAAAAGATACACATCACAATGTTTTGTGTCGTTCTCTAAAAAAAATTATATGTGGAGCACATCTGCAACTAGGGTTTAGGGTTTGGAGGTTATATAGTCTACTATTGTTTCCTACAAGGCTAGGGATGGGAATAGTAGGTTGGGGGGAGGAGGGGTGCTACAGGCCTCTCATCCAATGCTTCTACTACTAATAAAGGCAAAAATATTGTTATCATATATATTTTATCATATTCCCTGCCTCCCCTCCATACAATGGGTTCCTTCTTTGTTGAGGAAGATCCCACGTCATATGTGGATAAGACACTTGGTGACAGATCTACTCAGATGAATCATAACAAATCATTGGATCCCAGAAGCCTATTGTAAGGTTAATGACTTAAAGGTAGTTATTCTAGATGACATGCTTAGCTCATCTCTAAACTAAGGTTATCTTTGATAGGTAAGTTTCTCACCTATAGAC
This sequence comes from Cryptomeria japonica, assembly GCF_030272615.1. NCBI lineage: Eukaryota > Viridiplantae > Streptophyta > Pinopsida > Cupressales > Cupressaceae > Cryptomeria > Cryptomeria japonica. The sequence continues at coordinate 248,029,571 of NC_081405.1, read as the reverse complement.
CTAATATTGACCAAGTTAGGCACTGGGTTGATTTACACTGAAAGTTGAAAGGTAGTGCCAAAATCAGTGTAATGGCTAATAGTCTCTTTCTTTTTATCTTTTTTAATGAGGAAGATCTTATTAAGGTACTCATAGGAGGTTCATGGACCTATGGTAACAATTTAAAAAAAAAATTGTCCCTGTGTAATTGGAAGCCAAGAATTGATTCATCTACTGATCTTAGATCTACAACCTCTGCATGGATCTGTCTCCCTACTTTACGTTTGGAATTTTGGAATATGGGGGTTTTAGGGGGATTTCTAATTTTAGTCAACTTCTTTCTATTGATAAAGTCACCTAACAAAAGCCTCATTTGGTTTTTGCTAGGAAATGTGTGTAATGTGATTGCGAATTCGATCCTTCCTACTAGTATCACTATTGAGGTCAAAATTTGGCTCTTGGAAGTAGTAGACTATAAAAAATAGCAAAAAAATATAAAAAATAGCCTATTTTTAAGTCTCAGCATTTGAAAGGTGCTTCCCCTTAGACTACCCCTGATTTTGTAATAACCCACTTAACCCAAAAAATTCGACTAATTTTTTTTAAAAATCATTTATTCTTAGTTGTGTTTGATTCAATCACATACTTGGGTACATCTGTCCAAACATGATATGCATCCATCCAACTAGGATGGTCATCTAACCATATGGGTTAGGCGTCTATCCATGTGGTACAAGGGGTTTCATCTATCCAATTTGGAATAGACATCTACCCAAACATGGTAGGCATCTATTCATATAGAATAGGGAGTGCTTTGGCCAGAGACTTTACACTCATCAGGACCATCTAGGTCTTGAGTCACTCTCTAAAGACTACACTCCTCTACTAGGAATGCACTGAGGTCTCCATCCTTAGGAGTAAATAAAATAAAATAATATAAGCTTGAGTTCCGCCTCAGAATTTGGCCTGAAGCCTTGGGAAGTCAAGCGAATCCATACAAAATTCCTTTCGAGTATGCATTGAAATATTTTTTTAATCTTCCAATTAATATTTCTATACCCTTTGATTGAGGAACCAAGGAACTTAAAAAACCAACTACTCGCCTTTAACCAAAATCCTAGACCCAATCCCCAAACGCCTTAGTACTAGGGACAATTTCATCCCTAGACTGCCTACATACCCGTTTCGGCACAAGATCAAGTCGTAAAGTATGTAGTTCTGGTTTCTAATTATGGTTTAATGTAAATTGTTTGGTGGGTATGCAACCCTTTCTAGGGTCAATGTCCCAAACAGTTTCTCTACAGTTGCTACCCACGATGGTAGCTCTATAGAAAACTGGCTCTGGGTGGCCTAAAACAACTAAGTCCTATTTTCTATTATATGCGTCACCCTTGACCCATTATCATCTGTCGAAAACCATCAAGATAAAATAAATTCTAAAATGTCACACACAACCAACCCTAATGGGGTTTTCTAAGGTTTAACTAAGCGTATGTAAATTCATTTAAAATTTATCTTTTTAGATTATCGATCCAAGGGGGATTACCCGTCCCTTGGATTTTAAGTTTCAATGACCCTTATTTCTCCCCGACAATTTATAGAGATGACGCCACAAACGTTATTGTTGCAGCTTTATTAGGCATTAAGTGCAGTAGTTCAACACGACGACATTACCAATAAGTATGACCCAGAGGCACCATAGATACCGAATGCTGCTAAGGTTTTTTGGTTTCAACTCCTCTTGTTTAGTTGTCTAGCTAATAATTTCAACTATAAATTTATGAAACTTAAATAAACATTATACTAATACAACCATGAAAATAGAACTATTTCATGCAAGGAATTTAATGCTTGAAAATTAACTAAGATTCTAATTCTATAAAATGAAAGGAACACTTGCTTGAGAATGAAAGTAACAAAGCAACTACTTAGAAATTATTGGTTTTTGTTTAAAGGAAAATACTAGTAGGTCTAATTACTTGAAAGGTAACTTTGGATAAGAAACAAGTATAAACATTAATTCACCTTGTTGAAGCATATAAATTATTTAAAAGAAAGCTATAAATCTAACTCATTTACTTGGAGAAGTAATTCTCTTAATCCTTAATACTTGTACTAAATGAAGGATTCTAAATGGTTGACCAATATATAAAGAAGTTAAGTGATTGAAAGTATAGAATGTCTTGAAGAGAATCTATTTATTATTAACTAGTGATACTTAACATAAAGAACCAAAACTTTGAAATAAGTTTCTTTGTTTAATTTGTGGACAAGTCTTTTTTTTTTCCTCTAAGGATTACTATTTTTCTTTCCCTTTGTTATCTTAAATCAAGTTAATTTATTTCATAAGGAGACTTGGCTAATTTATTTATTTTTTTCTTTATTTTTTAAATATTTTTAACATCGTGAGAATAGTTAATTCGAGGTTAATTATCCTTTGTATTTATAAATGTTAACTAACGATTTGGTCAATTTAGAAGTAGATCTATTAAATCCAAAAGAATCTATTTTCCCATCATTAGGAGATAATAAATTCTTTAGCAAATAATTGTTTGAAAGGTAGTTTAAATTTGTAAATTAAAGTTTTCCATTTGGTATTATCCATAAAAATGGATTGCATGAAGTCATTAATTAAAATAAATCAATTTATTACATCCCTTTTTGTCAAAGTCTTCAATGAAAATAAATTCTCAAAAAAATTCGAACTTAAATATTCCTCTATCATTAATAATATTTTTTTTAATTATCAACAATATAAATTAATAATTAACAATATAAACCAAAAAAAATTATAAATAATTTTTTAATAATTAAATAATCTAAAATATAAATTAATTTACAAATATAACCTGAAAATTAATTTTTTTTTCTTTTTAAATATAAATTAAAATAAATATTTAAAGTTTACTAAATGAATTTATTTTTTTTAAAAACAATTTTCTTTTTTAAGAAAAATAAAAAATGTTAAAAAATAGTGGGCATGGGGAAGGGGTTTGTGGGCCCCACACCCCTTCAACCCTTGTCCACATGAGCACCTTTTTAAATATAAATTAAAATAAATATTTAGTTTACTAAATGAATTTATTTTTTTTTAAAACAATTTTCTTTTTTAAGAAAAATAAAAAATGTTAAAAATAGTGGGCATGGGGAAGGGCTTTGTGGGCCCCACACCCCTTCAGCCCTTGTCCACAGGAGCACCTTTTTAAATATAAATTAAAATAAATATTTAGTTTACTAAATGAATTTATTTTTTTTAAAAGCAGTTTTCTTTTTTAAGAAAAATAAAAAATGTTAAAAAATAGTGGGCATGGGGAAGGGGTTTGTGGGCCCCACACACCTTCAACCCTTGTCCACAGGAGCGCGGGTGTGGACCCTCCCAGTCCCCTGCAACAATTATTATTATTATTATTACTATTACTATTACTATTACAATTACTATTACTATTACTATTACTATTACTATTACTACTATTATTACTATTTTAATTATTAATTATTATTATTATTACTATTACTATTACTATTACTATTACTATTACTATTACTATTACTATTACTATTACTATTACTACTACTACTATTATTATTACTACTATTATTACTACTACTATTATTATTATTATTACTATTACTATTACTATTATTATTATTATTATTATTATTATTATTACTATTATTATTACTACTATTATTATTATTATTACTATTATTACTATTACTATTACTATTATTACTATTACTATTATTACTAATACTAGTATTATTACTGTTATTATTATTGTTATTATTATTGTTAATTACTCTTATTATTACTGTTACTATTAATATTATTAGTACTATTATTAGTATTATTATTACTATTATTACTATTATTATTAATATTACTAGTATTACTAGTATTATTACTATTATTACTATTACTAGTATTACTAGTATTATTACTATTATTACTATTATTAGTATTAGTATTATTACTAGTATTAGTATTATTACTAGTATTACTAGTATTACTATTATTACTACTATTATATTAATTTTGTATATGCATTAATAATTTTATTTAATTAATTAATTATTTTTATATTTTTTTTCTTTTTATTTGTTTCAAACTATTTTATTTGTATTCATATATAAATATAGTTATATGTATATTTTGTTTCAAACCAAGAAATAAATTATTATTTTATATTTAATTTTATCAAAAATAGAAGGTAATTCGTTTAATCAAAACGAAGTATTTTCTAAAGAAAAATTAAAATAAAGTAATTGTTGTTTATAAATTTTTGAAAAGAAAATTACTAACTTATTGACCCAAAACAAGTCAAGATACAAAAAAAATTTATACATGCACATTAATTTTCAAAATTTGAAAACAAAGAAGGATATTCCTTTTTTGAAGACGCATATTATTTTTTGAACGGAACATTACTAACTTTTTAACCCAAAACGTAGGCAAAATAAACAAATTTATGCATGTTAATTATTTCTATCAAAATCTGAAAAGAAGGAAATTTATTTTGAAAGATATGCAAATCCCATATTATTTAGCCCTCCCATTTTCTAATTTGAAACAAAATAACAAAATCTTTCTCCTTTTAACTACATAAATTTTCTTTTCCCATAAAGAAAACAACATGCATACAATAAAAATCCCCACCCTTTTTCTAATTTAAACAAAATATCAAAAAGTAACACGCATGCAAATATGAATCCTGTAATGCCTCGCCAGGAAACCCCGAAGGGATAAGCCAAAATTACAAGAATAGAGTGCAAAATTTTTTATTTTTTTTTAAGCTACAACACATAAGATGCAACAAGATATCAAAGATTCAGATTACATAGCGGAAGACTTAAACTAACACCTAAAGAGTTTCCCAAAGAGATTACTTAAATTTCACAATTTCCTTAACTCACACAATTAATCCAATAACTGGTTATCTTAATAATGAGATAATTCTTAATCAGGACAATTTCTTTCAGAAGATGGAAATATAAATCACAAGCAAGGATTCATCCATTAAGGTCCATTCATAATTTCCATTCAAGCTTTTCATTTAAAATTTCAAACCATACATCTAACAATCTAATACACTAGGATTTCATCATAACATAAGAGATCTTTTCAAGCATATTTAAATTCCTTAACAACAACTGAGTACAATTCATTACTCTAAGTTACGTTCTTTCATACTCCAACTTATTGCATTTAAAAAGACAATTACATACAAGCATCAACGATAAATCTCATCTAAACCACTTAAACATTCGATCAACATGGCATTTACGAAGTGACTGAATATAAGCATTTATAGTTAATTCCATTTATCCACTTAACCAATCTAACATAAGCTAATCATACATGATAAAGCTGAATAAAGGAAACATATGAGAATACATCACATAACACCATAATGATCTCGGAGTTCACCCCTAAAGGGCTACATCTCCGGGTCTGCGCAACTGCAAGACCCCTCTGATAAATAATAAAGGTTAAGAGTACAAGAGGTTACACCATTTCAATCCAGCCATCAAGGCGATATATAAACAATATACAAGCGACCACATCGGTCAATCAATACATAAACAATCCCTGAAGTGAACAGGATCCAGCTGAACATAATCAAAGCTAAAACAAGAGGTCCATGAGAGCATCCATAAAACTGAGCCACCACCACCCGAGGTCTAACATGAAACCGACACTCACAAGGGCAGAGACAAAAGGACGACTCACAAAGGTACTCAAAACCGGACAAAACAACAACACACTAGCGAACGTAGGGACAAGTGTCATCACACAACCTGGAATGGTTACCATGGCAAGTCTTCATAGGTCCCGGTCCCATACCCTGGGTTACCCTGGCAACCTAATCCGAGCTTCCGGCCCATCCAAGCCTCATGTGGACCCACACATCCTCTCGTGAAGACAAGAATGGTGGTTTGCCATTTCAGGCCTTCTCACAGCATGTCGAATCTATGATAGCACTCGTCTCATGTGTGAGGCACATTATCTTATTTAGAGATTACATTCTAATCTACTTAAAGGTTATCACTTATTAGACTCACTTTCGACGGGTTATCCAGCAGCCACTTTGGGCGCGACCCCCAATCAAAAGCCACTTTCCCATACGACACTAGACTAACTCAGACGCACTCAAAACCAAGGAATACACATGGTCAGACGAACGGAGTTCAAGAAGAGAGAAACAATCATCTGGTCAACACGACTCAAAGATAATCACTTACTGACGGTACTCTAATCTAGAGACCCGACCAACAACGGTCAACCACAAATCATCATTCGACTCACACAAAGAGGATATGATCCAAACGACACTACCACAATACAACAGTCTACTCGGAACAGAGGACTGAAACAGGTACACCAAATCATTCCATACGACAGGGTCCTACTAAACAAAGCAAAACATGCCATTTCATAATTAAAGGCGAATACAGAAATTAAACTCGCAAGGCAATAATCAGAAAAGACAATATTCCTCAAATTGATTTAAACATTAAAATCGATCAAGTTTTCTACAAGATCTAAATCAGATTACAGTTATCTACCTCAACTAGGGATAAGTTGTTCTTGGTTTTCTAACTCCTAAGGTTCAAAGCATCGAACAGGCAAATTAAGCCATAATGAGTTTTTTAAACCATATTTATAATAATACAACTCAGACAACCATTAATCTATTAAATAAGATATTTAATCTCCGACAAAACATCATAGACATACTGGTTCAAAAATCAATCTCTACAGATTCATAATTTCCAATGCATATCGTTAAATTTCTAAAGCCCAACGATAATATTTCACTACTTTACAATTACTCAATTGATATGTTCTACGATAACATTTAACATCATCAAATAGTAATTACATCGTATTTCAACGATTTTCCAAAACATATTACTCTCTATCTTGTTTTTTAAACAAAACTGCCTCCATTAGCGAAATGTTCAAATCAGCTAGAAGGTAAGATAATAACTAATTAATCCAAGATCAATCGGAAAGTAATCAATAATATTCAATTGCGAAGATTCACAGTTTAGAACTTAATCAGGTAGGGAGCATAAGTCATGAAATGAGGTTGAATAATGATTAAACCAATAACTCCGTTACGAAATTAATCAATACCCAAACAACAAATATGATGATATTGCCTCCCTAATCCTAAATAAGAAACTAATTTAAATCTTATCATTAAAATAATATTACAAATGTTATATGCCCCTTTTTTTTTGAATGAAAAAAAATACACATAAAAAAAACATTTTATAAATTTTGCTTTAAACAAAAACGCATTTTAAATATTAGGGCGAGGGCGGGCCGTGCCCTAACCCTCGCCGCAGGGTGAGCTTGCGCAGGCGGCGCCCACGGTGGTGCCCGCAGGTGCCGCGGCGCCCTGCGGCCACCGCGGCCCTTGCGGCCACCGCCGTGAGCCGCAGGCGCTGCGGACTACACACAGTCTGCGAGCATAAGGCACGGGGACGGGGGAGGAGAAAGGGGAGGAGCGGGGGAGAGGGGAGGGGAGGAGGAGCGGGAGGAGCTCCGCTCCCCGCCCTCCAACCCCAACCCAACGTTTTTTTTAAACAAAAAACAACAACGCCCAGTCCGCCTCACAATACATTTTATATTTTTTTTTTTTTTAAACACACACACAGTCCGAAAATAACACAGACGCCCAGCTCGGCATAAAAATAAATATTTTCTTCTTCCTTTGAAAACACAGTTCGAAATTCTTCCTTTTTTTTTTTGAAACATCAACACAATTTGTTTAAAAATTTCGGTTTAATATAAAATCCGTTTTCCACGAAATCAGTTTTGGCATCAAGATTCTTGATGGAATTCATCCATTCCAAACACAAAAGGGTTTCAAACACCCAAACAGCAATGAGGAAAATATCCATCTCCATTAAAATTTCCAGCCAAATTCATAATGGACTATCAAATTGATTTTCAATAACAAATTCAGAATCCTACCTTAATTCGCAATCCTGGTATGGCTGAGGGAGAGCCCACCTGTCAGATCCAGCAACATTCCTTTCCAAAACCTCCAAAATTTCTTCCCAACCAAAATCCTCTCCAATTTTGTCCCTCCTCCAATTTTTCCCCAAATTGGGTTATATGGAAGAGTTGACCCCAAAAATTCCATTTTTGGAATAAAAATTCTTATTTACCAATAATACACAAAATTTAATCCTTTTCTAAAATAACAACAAATTAACTTGCTATTCAAATCGAAAATCGATTTCTCAATCAACTGAAATTTAATCTTTCTAATTTAATAATCCAACAGACTGCAATTAACTCTATTGCGATAAAATATAAAACTTTCTTTTTCAACAGCATATATAAATGCATTAAATATTCGAAAACAAACATTTAATCAGATTTACTTCCAAATTAAAATGAGAAATCCAATATCAATGAAAATCACATAACGGAATCCCGATAAATCTAGCCCATAATATTCAATGCACAAACGCATATATTTAATAAAGAAAATTACTAAAGACTAATTAATCATTTAACCAAACACACCAGGCACGCAAATCAAGAAAGCCAACCAAACAGACGACTTGCAAATCCAAACAGGAAGGGGATTACCGACGACGACTGGCGATGCTCACTGGAGCACGACTAAGGTCAACTAGGGTCCTATGACCACCTAATCCAACTCTAAGGATTACAAGAGGTACACTCAAACCTGTACATCCAGGTGAAGACGAACCTCGCACTCATGCGGTGTTGTACCTGAAATTTCCTGCAACCAAAGATCATACATGCATACATATATAATAACTTAATGAAAATGTTAGCTCAATATTGATACCACGAAATAGGTACACTAACAACTTGCATACAACTAGTGTGAAAACCACATCATTAGCTATGCGTAAATCAAACATCTGACTATAATCATTATATTAAGATAACTAATCAAGATTAAACCAAGGTTAGAAATAGACTAGGGTAGGGGTACTACATTCTCCCCCCCTAGGTTCCGACTTACTCCTGGAAGTCGTAAGGCTAGATGGAGAACATGTCGTACGCATCAGCCCTGAAACTCATTCAACAAAGATCAAATTGCACATAGAAATCTTTTCATAAATAAATGAAATATTATTGCAAATCCTTTACAAACGCCATTATCAATTGGCAAGATACATCTAAAACCATACGTTCCTTACAATATTCTAGGAATTATCCACAATCATAGCAGAGAAACAAGAAATTTCTTCCTTTCATTACACCAAATTAAAGCATTACAAGGAGGTAAACAACAATTACCATAATCATCGATCAAAAATGACAGGAAAACATGCCATCAAGATCAATTTCCTTTACCAATCCATCTTTATCATAAAATTTTATAACATAGAACCAGCTCAACAAATCAATTTCTACAACCAAATTAACTTTCAATAAATAAGAGCAACAAAATAACTCAATTGATTACACTTGCCAGGCATAAGAAAACCTTTCCAAAGACTATGTCCCATAACATAGTGACAAGCTAACACAATTTACTCCATGATACAATTAATAACCATCCACATAACTGGAATGCATAACAGAAAAGGTCACATGTGAGCATGTTTAATGCTCGGTCAAAGATAACATGCACGATCAGCATCTCTGTGCCTGATCTCAGAACAACAATATGATCATAAAAATCCAATATCTCACTCAAAGGCTCGATGGTGCTAGGCACACCATAGCGATGCTACCTTCCATACAAGACCTCTGTGAATATCCCTTGTTGTGCAAGGTGGTTAGCCTCCAAGAGATAGTCACCACACATAGGTAGGTAGTGGGTACTAGCTGCGTCACAGCCTCACATACCCCCATCCTCAAGGTTCTCTATATCAACTTCCTCGCACACACTCTACCAATTCCGTATCATACGTCCTTGGAGAGGAATTTCACATCTCAACACAAGACCAGCATCCAAAAACAATAATGATAAACCAGTTTAGCCACCAAGGTACAGATGAATAAAGATAATAAATCATCAATTCCAACAATAAGGTAAGAAAATAATCCGGAATTGCAACACCAAATCAAAGTGCAAAAGATCACAAGATCATGGCTAAACCTTCAAAGTCAAAGTAAAATAAATTGCTGATCCCCAAAGAAATATAAAGAATATCACAACTGCACATAACAGCACTGTGTGACTAGCATCTAGCCACCAACGAGGAAGGAAGGAACAACTGACTAGCTATTGCAGTAGCTCATCATGTGGTGCGACATAGTCACACTATCCACATGGCATGGTGGTATGCACCTCGACATCACCCCGCATCACGTCATCACGTGGCATGGCAATACCCCAAGTGGAGAAAACACACAATGGACGTATCCCGCATGGTAGTGCACCTCGCGGAAAAAGCACGCGTAAGCCACATCCCGCATAGCGACGTATCTAGAAGGATACTCGCCGTAAGCCAGAGGTATACATGACTATGGTCCACCCACATGCCCACCAACACATACTAACTGGAAGCACATGTGAATAAACCTACCTTTCATGAAGACAAGGCAAAGGATCCTCCAAATCATACCATCACTATACACAAGAATCACCATCCAAACTGCTCAAATAAGGAAGAGGAATAGGCTGAAACACATAAACCTATAAATAGGTTCATCAAAGGGAAAGTATTGAGTACACCTTGATACAGTTTAGTAGTACAACTATATCATTCCTCGAAGTAGAGAAGCTAAAGTCGCTTCGCGCCGACATTACTCGTACGCCAATCCATACTATTCAAGGAACGGTCGCTTCGAATACTACCCCTTAACATACTGAGTTACCCACAACCCGAGGTTTGGTACTCAGCAGGGAAACAAATAAGCAACATTACATAAACAGTATGGTTTCCCATACTCATAAGCAACATATCCTCCATGGTTGATTACTTCACCAATCCACGGGCACATAAGATAAGCACTGGTTTCTTACAATACATGCAATTACACCAGTACTGGTTTAGTCACATTTACGGGGAGTACTTTTCAGTACGCTAACATCTATACAAGGAAGATTCCAATTATGCTTTCTACATAAATAACTGAATCAAGTTTACTCTAGATACAAGTATTGAATTCATTAACAATTCACAATTATATAAGGAATTAACATCATTCCTATATCTTTCTCGAATCTCACTAAGCATTCATAACTAAATTACTAGCTAAGCAAATTCATTTCTAAAGCTTAAGACTTTCATCTATCACTATGAAGCCAAAAGCAAACATACAATTTCACATGTTTTATAAACATTCTATTTAAATCAATGCACCCTTAATACCATTTCTAAAATTCTTATGATTAGGCAAAGAGAAGGGAAAGAGAGTTTGATAATCAAACTGTTTCCTACAAAGACACAAGATCAATCAAGATCACGCTACATTATACATTTTCTCACTATAAGCCTATCATTTAATTACACGATTTTCATTTCGCTACCGTTAGAAGGATGACAAACAGCCTAACAAAAACATTTCCAATAATTATGATTGCAACAGGAGGTTCTAGTTTTCCAAACAAACAGAGATCAAGACATGCAATCCTTTTGATAATGCAAGACCTCTTAAGAACACTCACTTATAATAATACAATATAGACACATGTCATAATTTGCAACCTATTAGAGAAGATCACATTACGATCAAAGATAAGCAAGAAGCTATCACCCAAATAAAACATATTAATGCATGCACATCAAACAAGCTTTTCATTCGCACTTTCTAAACACATTAAGGTAATTACCTATACCCAAAAGCGAGTTCAATGGAGCATTTGCTAAAATAAATCTTCAATCAAATTGGTTTAATGAAACACATAAGACAATCTTTCGGAAAACACATTAATACTCTCTCGAAGCTACAATAACATGCTTCTTTTTAATACTTCTTCTACAAACCAAGCAGTTTCACATAATTCATCTATTCGCATATAAATGCACCTTACTAAGGTAGAATTTAATCATGCTACTCCTACAAGATACGAATGGAGAATTCTTTAAACGTACACATACAGTTTTCTCCCAATAACCGAAATAAATTTTTAAACCCATAGCCTTTAATAGTCTAAAAACATAAGCGACATAAGGCTCACTCAAGGGTTCAAGAAGTCACACCCTTTTCTCTTGCAAACCAGAAACTCAAATCAAAGATGATTACACATATCCTAATCATTTTAATTTCCAGAAAGAGAGAGAGAAAGAGAGGAATGGCGATAATCATTTAATTTTCTACAAAATAAGCATTCAATAATTGCCATACTAGTCCTTCAAGTGGACAACATTAAGCTAGATCATAAACTTTTAGCAAACACAACTCGCACTTTCAGATTCAAGACAAGCACGGACCAATCCAAATGGATGAGTCTAAAGAGTACAACACTCAAACACCAACATCAAGAAGGCGAAAACAAGGTGTGAACACACACGTTACACACCCGACAAGGTCTGCTCAATCACTCACATGCAAAAGGAGGACAAGCATACACATAAGGTCGATACACCTCACACAAAATAGAAGGCACACGCGACACCAGACATCCCAATGTTTGCAACATGGGCTCTGATACCAAATGTAATGCCCCACCAGGAAACCCCGAAGGGATAAGCCAAAATTACAAGAATAGAGTGCAAATTTTTTTTATTTTTTTTTAAGCTACAACACATAAGATGCAACAAGATATCAAAGATTCAGATTACATAGCGGAAGACTTAAACTAACACCTAAAGAGTTTCCCAACGAGATTACTTAAATTTCACAATTTCCTTAACTCACACAATTAATCCAATAACTGATTATCTTAATAATGAGATAAATCTTAATCAGGACAATTTCTTTCAGAAGATGGAAATATAAATCACAAGCAAGGATTCATCCATTAAGGTCCATTCATAATTTCCATTCAAGCTTTTCATTTAAAATTTCAAACCATACATCTAACAATCTAATACACTAGGATTTCATCATAACATAAGAGATCTTTTCAAGCATATTTAAATTCCTTAACAACAACTGAGTACAATTCATTACTCTAAGTTACGTTCTTTCATACTCCAACTTATTGCATTTAAAAAGACGATTACATACAAGCATTAACGATAAATCTCATCTAAACCACTTAAACATTCGATCAACATGGCATTTACGAAGTGACTGAATATAAGCATTTATAGTTAATTCCATTTATCCACTTAACCAATCTAACATAAGCTAATCATACATGATAAAGCTGAATAAAGGAAACATAAGAGAATACATCACATAACACCATAATGATCTCGGAGTTCACCCCTAAAGGGCTACATCTCCGGGTCTGCGCAACTGCAAGACCCCTCTGATAAATAATAAAGGTTAAGAGTACAAGAGGTTACACCATTTCAATCCATCCATCAAGGCGATATATAAACAATATACAAGCGACCACATCGGTCAATCAATACATAAACGATCCCTGAAGTGAACAGGATCCAGCTGAACATAATCAAAGCTAAAACAAGAGGTCCATGAGAGCATCCATAAAACTGAGCCACCACCACCCGAGGTCTAACATGAAACCGACACTCACAAGGGTAGAGACAAAAGGACGACTCACAAAGGTACTCAAAACCGGACAAAACAACAACACACTAGCGAACGTAGGGACAAGTGTCATCACACAACCTGGAATGGTTACCATGGCAAGTCTTCATAGGTCCCAGTCCCATACCCTGGGTTACCCTGGCAACCTAATCCGAGCTTCCGGCCCATCCAAGCCTCATGTGGACCCACACATCCTCTCGTGAAGACAAGAATGGTGGTTTGCCATTTCAGGCCTTCTCACAACATGTCGAATCTATGATAGCACTCGTCTCATGTGTGAGGCACATTATCTTATTTAGAGATTACATTCTAATCTACTTAAAGGTTATCACTTATTAGACTCACTTTCGACGGGTTATCCAGTAGCCACTTTGGGCGCGGCCCCCAATCGAAAGCCACTTTCCCATACGACACTAGACTAACTCAGACCCACTCAAAACCAAGGAATACACATGGTCAGACGAACGGAGTTCAAGAAGAGAGAAACAATCATCTGGTCAACACGACTCAAAGATAATCACTTACTGACGGTACTCTAATCTAGAGACCCGACCAACAACGGTCAACCACAAATCATCATTCGACTCACACAAAGAGGATATGATCCAAACGACACTACCACAATACAACAGTCTACTCGGAACAGAGGACTGAAACAGGTACACCAAATCATTCCATACGACAGGGTCCTACTAAACAAAGCAAAACATGCCATTTCATAATTAAAGGCGAATACAGAAATTAAACTCGCAAGGCAATAATCAGAAAAGACAATATTCCTCAAATTGATTTAAACATTAAAATCGATCAAGTTTTCTACAAGATCTAAATTAGATTACAGTTATCTACCTCAACTAGGGATAAGTTGTTCTTGGTTTTCTAACTCCTAAGGTTCAAAGCATCGAACAGGCAAATTAAGCCATAATGAGTTTTTTAAACCATATTTATAATAATACAACTCAGACAACCATTAATCTATTAAATAAGATATTTAATCTCCGACAAAACATCATAGACATACTGGTTCAAAAATCAATCTCTACAGATTCATAATTTCCAATGCATATCGTTAAATTTCTAAAGCCCAACGATAATATTTCACTACTTTACAATTACTCAATTGATATGTTCTACGATAACATTTAACATCATCAAATAGTAATTACATCGTATTTCAACGATTTTCCAAAACATATTACTCTCTATCTTGTTTTTTAAACAAAACTGCCTCCATTAGCCAAATGTTCAAATTAGCTAGAAGGTAAGATAATAACTAATTAATCCAAGATCAATCGGAAAGTAATCAATAATATTCAATTGCGAAGATTCACAGTTTAGAACTTAATCAGGTAGGGAGCATAAGTCATGAAATGAGGTTGAATAATGATTAAACCAATAACTCCGTTACGAAATTAATCAATACCCAAACAACAAATATGATGATATTGCCTCCCTAATCCTAAATAAGAAACTAATTTAAATCTTATCATTAAAATAATATTACAAATGTTATATGCCCCTTTTTTTTTGAATGAAAAAAAATACACATAAAAAAAACATTTTATAAATTTTGCTTTAAACAAAAACGCATTTTAAATATTAGGGCGAGGGCGGGCCGTGCCCTAACCCTCGCCGCAGGGTGAGCTTGCGCAGGCGGCGCCCACGGTGGTGCCCGCAGGTGCCGCGGCGCCCTGCGGCCACCGCCGTGAGCCGCAGGCGCTGCGGACTACACACAATCTACGAGCATAAGGCACGGGGACGGGGGAGGAGAAAGGGGAGGAGCGGGGGAGAGGGGAGGGGAGGAGGAGCGGGTGGAGCTCCACTCCCCGCCCTCCAACCCCAACCCAACGTTTTTTTTAAACAAAAAACAACAACGCCCAGTCCGCCTCACAATACATTTTATATATTTTTTTTTTTTAAACACACACACAGTCCGAAAATAACACAGACGCCCAACTCGGCATAAAAATAAATATTTTCTTCTTCCTTTGAAAACACAGTTCGAAATTCTTCCTTTTTTTTTTTGAAACATCAACACAATTTGTTTAAAAATTTCGGTTTAATATAAAATCCGTTTTCCACGAAATCAGTTTTGGCATCAAGATTCTTGATGGAATTCATCCATTCCAAACACAAAAGGGTTTCAAACACCCAAACAGCAATGAGGAAAATATCCATCTCCTTTAAAATTTCCAGCCAAATTCATAATGGACTATCAAATTGATTTTCAATAACAAATTCAGAATCCTACCTTAATTCGCAATCCTGGTATGGCTGAGGGAGAGCCCACCTGTCAGATCCAGCAACATTCCTTTCCAAAACCTCCAAAATTTCTTCCCAACCAAAATCCTCTCCAATTTTGTCCCTCCTCCAATTTTTCCCCAAATTGGGTTATATGGAAGAGTTGACCCCAAAAATTCCATTTTTGGAATAAAAATTCTTATTTACCAATAATACACAAAATTTAATCCTTTTCTAAAATAGCAACAAACTAACTTGCTATTCAAATCGAAAATCGATTTCTCAATCAACTGAAATTTAATCTTTCTAATTTAATAATCCAACAGACTGCAATTAACTCTATTGCGATAAAATATAAAACTTTCTTTTTCAACAGCATATATAAATGCATTAAATATTCGAAAACAAACATTTAATCAGATTTACTTCCAAATTAAAATGAGAAATCCAATATCAATGAAAATCACATAACGGAATCCCGATAAATCTAGCCCATAATCTTCAATGCACAAACGCATATATTTAATAAAGAAAATTACTAAAGACTAATTAATCATTTAACCAAACACACCAGGCATGCAAATCGAGAAAGCCAACCAAACAGACGACTCGCAAATCCAAACAGGAAGGGGATTACCGACGACGACTGGCGATGCTCACTGGAGCACGACTAAGGTCAACTAGGGTCCTACGACCACCTAATCCAACTCTAAGGATTACAAGAGGTACACTCAAACCTGTACATCCAGGTGAAGACGAACCTCGCACTCATGCGGCGTTGTACCTGAAATTTCCTGCAACCAAAGATCATACATGCATACATATATAATAACTTAATGAAAACGTTAGCTCAATATTGATACCACGAAATAGGTACACTAACAACTTGCATACAACTAGTGTGAAAACCACATCATTAGCTATGCGTAAATCAAACATCTGACTATAATCATTATATTAAGATAACTAATCAAGATTAAACCAAGGTTAGAAATAGACTAGGGTAGGGGTACTACAAATCCCTGCCCTTATTTTGAAAAGAAATCATGCAGTAAGAAAGGACGGAACCTATATCTGCTTGATGAGTGAATTCGTTGTTGTTGAATCAACCCTTTGTTGCCCAGCTATCTTCCTTCGATCCTTGTCTTGCAACCAGGTGTAGATTGTTGATTTTATTGTAGCTGTGGTCAAAATCCACAAGCCGACATTGATATCACAAAGGTTGTGATTATATTTATATTATTATTATGAGATAATAAAATTAGATTATTATGTGATAATATAATTATAATTTATAATTATTATATTATATGATAATACAATAATTATTATATTATATTAATAATGTAATAATTAGTGCCACTTGGAAGAGTGGTGACTCTTGGTGTATAGACATCTCTCACATATACATAATGAGATGTGTGATCTCATTCAAAGGTGGACACAAGAAGATAAATATGTAGATCAATATAAATTAGAGTGCTCGGGGGAGACAAATATATCGTCTATGGTTGGGAGGGCAATAAGAGTTATTGCCCATGGTTAATCGAGCATACCAGAAAGATAACATGGTATCAGAGTGGGTACGAAACCCAGAAAAGGAGTGATGAATAACATTAGTGCCAATGATTCTATCTTATTAAAAATAAAATAAAAAAGATGTTATACAACAAAGGGAATAATGATACTATAATGATGAAAGAGATTTATTCATAATTAAAGTCAGTAACTACATAAAGCTATGATGTGCAAAAGAAGAAGTGGCAATGATCAGTATTATCTGTTCTCAAACAATGCTTATGAACAACAACAAGAGAGTAAAAGTTTACAAGTAGCCACGATGAGGAATAAGTAAGTGCATCATTATCAAGGTAGTGTCATTAATATTTTTTATTATATTTCTAAAGACAACGAGTTTCATTCATAAAATAGAGCAAGGGAAGATAAAAAGAAGATAAGCATTAACTAGAATATTGGCAGATAATGATCTTTGAAGACATTAAATTGCAATATTAACAAGTCAATAAGGGATGAATATTCAGTAAGCCAGAGATTACGGCAGCAGTTAAAGTTCATGAAAGGAAATGACGAAAATATGCCTGAGACATGCAACGATTATAGTCTCAGATATTGCTTAAAGGAAACAAATAAGATGATAGTGATCATAGGCAACAATCACAATTGAAAGCAACACTTTGATTAATAAGATACTCAACAAGTAGTTGTTTATATTAATTATAAACAAAATACAAAGAGTTTGATTAATGATGAGGATAGAGATTGCATTCAAGGGTGGATGAGCTTGATACATCCTATGAGGAAGCATCACAAGTTGCTGCCATGAAATTGAGTTGGTGGCTGGAGACCTCTCTTCGAAGAGGAAGAATCAACAATCAGAGGGAGCTTGACATTTCAGCTTCAGAGGGAGCAACTAAGAGGATGTGCTTCAATTAACATTCGAGGATCTTGGTTAGATTGGTTCAGACAGAGTGGACCATGTCAAGATGGTTTCTCTAGTGATTAGTTAAAGGACTATGATTCATGGGATGGAGTCTCATAGCCTTTATGTTGCCTTTATGAAGCCCTAGCTGAGATTGAGTCTCAACATCATTGATTTATTTATATGTTATACTAATGTATTCTTTTTTTTTTAAAAAGATGTTTAAAGTGTAAATTCTTGATTAATGCATTTCTCTTTGAGGGAGACTTGAGGTGAAAGCCCTTATCTCCACCCTCTGATATGGTTCATGGTGGGTGTCATGTGTGTGACGCCATGACAATACCACGTGAGAGAGTCTATGGTGATTTTCTTGCACTTGTGTGTTTACCCTCTGGATGAGCCATGGTGAATATCATTGTGAGGTGACAATCTCACAATGATGAACACTTGTACATCTCACCATTATTGTAAGGTGATGATCTCACAATAATGGTTGTATATATTAGTATGGTGGATATCACATGAAGTGATATCTATGGATATGACATAATGGTTGATATCTCATGAGGTTATATATATGGATATGCCATAATGGTTGGTATCATATGAGGTGATATCTATGGATAAGCCATAATGGTGGATATTACATGAGGAGATATCTATGGTGGATATCGCTTGAGGTGATATCCATGGATAAGCCACAATGCTTGATATCATAGTGAGGTGATATCTTTCCTTTCCACTTATGGATGTAGCCATTGTGGACAATCATCACAAGAAGTGATGTAACTTATTAAAGATTAAGAAGGATTCCTCCCTAGCTAAGAGGGAGTGTTCATGTTTATAGCTAAAGTCGGATCCTTGTTTGGACTGACCTAATGAAGAAGTGATTCATTAATATAAATATCGAGTAGGATTCCTCCCTAGCTGAGAGGGAGTGTTGATTTTATTGTAGTTGTGGTCGGAATCCACATGCCGACATTGATATCACAAAGGTTGTGATTATATTTATATTATTATTATGAGATAATATAATTATATTATTATGTGATAATATAATTATATTATAATTATTTAATGTATAATTATTATATTATATGATAATATAATAATTATTATATTATATTAATAATGTAATAATTGGTGCCACTTGGAAGAGTGGCGACCCTTGGTGTATAGACATCTCTCACATATACATAATGAGATGTGTGATCTCATTCAAAGGTGGACAAAACAAGATAAATATGTAGATCAATATAAATTCGAGTGCTCGAAGGAGATGAATATATCATCCATGGTTGGGAGGGAAATAAGAGTTATTGCCCATGGTTAATCAAGCATACCAAAAAGATAACATAGATCTTCTCTAAAACCCCTGGAAATTCATATCTCCTACAAAAAATAATACATCTACCAAATTCCCCCTACAACTAACATGATTTGCAAGAATTCAAAACTACTTTTCACAAAACAAATGAACTCCCCATTTTGGAAATATAGAACTCAATATATAGAAAAGAGAGTCATTTTCCCACTACCAAGAAAATTAATTGATTTTGAGACTCTTTTCCGAAATGAATTCCATGCAAAAATGATTGTTGTCATAGTGGGGGTTACATGAAAAAATTTTGAATTTGAGATTCTCTTCTAGAACCTTCTCATTTTCTCCTACAACATGTGCTAAATTAACATATTGAGTAAATAAGAAATTTCTAGATAAATTTATGACATCATGAGCGTGTCACTACTATTTAATTCTTTTTATTTAAAAAAAATCCAACCATATTCAATTTATAATTTCTAACTAACATTGCTCATAAAATATTAAATAATAATAATAATAAAAGTTTAATCAAGGTCTAGAAAGAGGGTTATGACAGATTCAAATAAAATTGAGCATATTGGGAACAATCAAAAGGTTAACGAGTCTTTACCTTTATTTGTTCCTAAGAAGGTTCAAGATCAGAAAGATAAAGAGGTCATCAAGCAATTGGTAGTCTCAAATTTAATAGAAAGTTTGAAGGTTGGTGAGGGATAGACTGATCAAAATAAAGGAAAACAAATTCTGGAAAGTGAAAATGAGAAGGAAATAATTGAGGCTTCAAGTTTTGTAAGTACTAATAAGGATCGACTTCTGGAAGGTAATAAAGAGGAAGTGTCAAAGATGGCTTATAAAGTGGACGATTTAGGTCAAAGGACAGTTGATAATCCAACAATTACATAATGAAATAAGTAAAATGAGACTCCAAATTTGTTTGGGATCATTCGTCGAAGTTCTCATCTTTCCTCTAAAAATTCAAATGATGAAACTCTTTTGGGATATTTTCCAAGGATGGTGGTGGGGCTTAAAGATCTTAAGGATAAACTAGTGCTCTTGGGGTTTGCTTCTACCCCTTCCCAATCAAAACATAAAATTGGTTGGAGGAAGATGATTTAAAAGTTGAATGGACTCAAGAAGGAGGTAAGAATAAAAAGAAGGCAAATGTTGGAGGAGAAGGTAAACTGAGGCGATCATGTCAAAGAGAAACAAGAAAGAGAGATGCAATAAAAGAAGTGGCTAGTGGGAGGCAATTTTTTTTGGATAGCCTCTCAAAATCAAAGAAGAAAAAGAAGTAGATTTATTTGGTGGCCCTCCTCCTCGAGTGTTTCCACTATCAGCTCTAGGTAGAGCTGAAGTTTTGTTTTAATCCTTGGTCGATGAAGATCCTCTCTTGGAACATTAGAGGATTGAATAGCCCTATTAAACAACACAATTTAAAATGTAACCTTATGGAATAAAAAGTTGATATTTTACTCATGCAAGAGACTCGGGTGAAAGAAGGAATTTTTGAGAGTAGTATTAAAAAAATCTAGCCTATGGCTCATTCATGTGTTAGTGATGTTGAAGGTTCTTTTGAAGGTTTGGCTATCCTTTGGAACCCTTCTAGATTCTTTGGGGTTCAAGGGCATGTTACTAAAAATAGCCTCATTGTAAAGATGAGTGATTTAGTTATTGGACAAGAGTAGAATCTATTAAATATATATGCTCCAAATGCTAGGTCTTCAAGTGATGCTCTTTGGAACTCCTTAGCCTCTATTATTCTTAATTATCTTGCTGATTTTTGGATGTTAGTGGGTGATTTTAATACCTTGTTGTTCACCTCTGTAAAACAAAGGGTCGTTAAAGAATTCATGAACAACATGGTGGATCTTGTCGATTTCATTTTTGTTGTTAGATTGATTGATATTGATCTTCAAGGAACTCTTTTTATCTAGTCGAACATGAGATAGGGCAACCACTTATTCAAGTTAAACTGGATCACTTCTTCCTTTCAAAAAATTGGTATATTCTAGCTAATCTTACCCTCGATGCTTTGTTAAGGATGGGTTCAGACAACAATGCTCTTTTGTTGAATTAGGAAGATAATACTTACAAGGGCCCCTACCCTTTCAGGTATGAAATTATGTGGACCTATCATCCTGATTTCAAAAATTTAATTGGGAATTGGTGGAATACTTCTATTGTCGATACCCCTTTGTTTAAAATTGTTCAAAAACTTAAACTTATAAAGGACAAGGTGAAAAGATGGAATAAGTTATCTTTTGGAAATATCTTTCATAGAAAAAATTCACTAGCTCGCAAAATCAAGGAGGTCCAACTTAAAATGGAAGGAGGTCAAAATGACATGGATCTCTATAATAAATAAAGAAACTTGAGAACCCAATGGATAAAATTATCTAAGGAAGAGGAAGCCTTTTAGAAGTAGAATTCCAAGATCCAATGGTTAACATAAGGGGATAGGAACACGAAATTCTTCTATCAATCTACCTTGAAAAATAGGAGCAAAAATAGAATTTGTAGTCTTTAGAAGGATGATGGTACGATTGTTTCAGAGTGAGAAGAGATTGTAGCTATTGTTGTTTCTTCCTTTGTTAATTTTCAAAATAATGTCCCCAACTCTAATAAAAATTATAAAGATCTTTTAGACGTGATCCCCAATGTTATTGATGAAGGGGACCTTAAAAAATTGGTGAAATTTGTTTCTATCCAAGAAGTTAAGGATGTTGTGTTTTTCTTTGGCACCGTTAAAACCCCTAGGCCAAATGGGTTTATGCTTGCCTTTTTTTAGGACTTTTCAAATGTGGTTGTTGGTGATCTCTATAATGTGGTTAGAGACTTCTACAGGTCTGGTAAACTGCTAAAATAGGTGAACTCTACTTTCATTGCCCTTATCCCAAAATTAGAAAGTGTTGCTTCTATGAATAGGCTCAAAGATGTTCTTGGTAAAATAACCTCTCAAAATCAGGAAGGATTTGTCAAAGGAAGACATATTTTGGATTTTTCTCTTACCACACATGAGCTTATCTATTTTATGGATTTTAATAAAAAGGCGAGGATGACACTAAAATTTGATGTCTAAAGGTTATGATAGGGTCTCTTGACTATTTCTTATATATGTGTTAAAAAAATATGGTTTCAAAAGAAGATTTTAAAATATCAATTGAATGTGTTATCACTCCTTGTTTGGTTCTTGTCAATGGGTCTCCTAAGGGATACTTCTCATGTGTAGAGGTTTGAGACAAGGGGACCCTCTCTCCCCATATTTTTTCATTATTATGGTCGAGATTTTGGGAAGAAACATCCAAAAGTATCTTGACCTGAAGCTATTGAAACGTGTCAAAGTTCCTTCCTCTCTAGCTCCTTCCACCCATCAGAAGTTCATGGATGACACTATTATCTTTGGAAAAGCCTCTATTGGAAGCTAAACGTTGGAAGGATATTTTGAATGATTATGCTAAGGCATTGGGTCAACACATTAACTACACCAAGAGTAAGTTCCAAATTTTTAATGTGATTCCTCCTCTCCAGATCAGGATCACCAATATTTTTTATTGCCAATCTATTATTCTTCTTGCCCCTTATCTGGGTCTTCGTCTAATTATGAAGAAACTAACTAAAATTTTGAATGATATTATTGAAAGGTTTCTAGAAAAAGCTAGCAAACTGGAAAGACAAACTTTAAGTCAAGTAGGAAAGGCACAACTTCTTAAAGCTTCGTAACAGAATATCTCAATGCACTATTTCTCTGTTTTTAAAATTGTTGCTAATATTATTGATAAGATTGAGAAAATTCAAAGAAAAATTCTCTAGGTAGGTACTCAAGATAAGTCAACAATTGCCTTTGTTAACTAGGAAATGTTTGCAAACCAAAGAAACAAGGTCTAAAAATTAGGAAAATTAAACTCTTTAATAAAGATTTATTGCCCAAAATTGGATGGTAAATTGTTGAAGGGGTTAAGGACTGTATTCAAATTCTAAAAGCTAAATATTTAAGAAATGGTCATGCTAACCAATTCATCTATGACCTGACCTTGCCAAATGGCTTTGTTGTTTGGAATAATCTGTTAAAAAACATAAATGTTATTAGAACTAGGGTTAGTAAGCTTGTGGGAAATTAAAAAAATAATATGTTTTGGGAGGATGTGTGGCATAAAGATGTGGCTCTTTCATCTGTGAACATTTCAAATAATTAAAAAAACCCTCATAAGAAGTAATGGTAAACTCCTCTATGATTATATCAATTGGGAGGGAAAACAACCTTCTTGGAAAAACTTAAGAATGTGGCTTACTGGTAATTGGGATCAAAGTGTTAGTAATCACAGGAGATGGGAAACTGATCTACTTAAGTTCAAGCAACATCTTGGGGATTATATTTTTTTCTCAAAAGACAAATTTGATGAGTAAATATGGAAGTTCCTTTCTTCTGCAACTTTCTATGTTAGACATGCTTATTCAGTGCTTGATAACCCTTCCCAAGACCTTTTTAACTGGAACCAAGTTTGGATTCCCAAGATAACCCCTGAAATCAATTGTACCCTTCTTCTATTTTTATGGAAGGGTATAACCACACCCTTACCACAAAATTCTACAAAACTTGGTAGAAGGATGAGGTCTCAATTGGAAGCATTAGCTTTAAAGTCATTCCTCAACTAATTGTGGAAGCAACGGGATTGCAATGTGAAGGCTTAAGGGTTGTAAAGAAAGGTTCAAGGGACTATAAAGAGTTTATCAAGAATTTTTTCGGAAAAAAGGAGAGAAACGGATCATGCTCTGGTTAGCCACCATATCATGCATTATTTTACCCTTGAAGAAAGCTATACCACCATGCATGGTTATTCTTTCCCCATATTAAGTCATATTAGGCATAAGGAGTTTATCAACATACCCTATTACCTATTTTCTTCTCCCTACATTAATAGTGAGAAGGATGTGTCTCCTCCTCTACATCAAGGGTTGATATTTGCTTTGTACAAACATGTTTTTTCTTTGTCTCCCCATAATAGTAAGATGCTTGCCTATAATGAAAACCTTGACAACCCTAGTATCTCTATCAAGATTGAGCTTATAGAAAGCAAACCCCATACCCCAGAGAAACCTAAGGCTTCTAGCAAGAAAATAGGTAAAAATACCAAAATCTCTTCAAATGATGTTCTTAAAATTGCATTGTTAAAAGCCACCCCTAAGAAATGAAAGACTCTGAGCTCTAAACTTGGTCAATCTAAAGTTAGGGAACTAGACTCTAAGACCTCTAAAGCTAAAAACATTACTATTGACTTAGAGGACCTTGACCTAGAAAAGGTTGAGGAAGAAAACAACAAGAAGGGGATACCAAAATAGGAGATTCATCATAGTGGTCGTCGTTTGGTGAGACTTTAGGAAAAGAATAATAAAGAAAAAGGAACTTTAAAGGAAGAGAAAAATGTGGATTCTTGGAAAAATGGTCAGTGCTCCCCTCAAGATTCATGACAAGGGACTAATCGCTTCCCATGCAATCCATATCTCTACAGTTTGTATCGGGCATTGATAGATTGGTCTTTTGACGCAATGACAAGCTAGGCCAACAAATGGTATCAGAGCATTGGGTCACGGGTTTGAATCCCCTCGGGTAACACTGAGGGGAAGATTGTTGGCAAAATGGTCAATGCCCCCCTCGGGATTCATGACAAGGGACTAACTGCCTCCCGTGCAATCCATATCTCGACAATTTGTATCAGGTGTTGATAGATCGGTATTTTGATGCAACGGCAAGCTGGGCCAACATGGATATCCCCTCATAAGAAGAATTTTTGCCTGAAATAGATAACAATAGTGAGGAGTCAGAGTTCAAGGACAGCAGTGCTCCTAAAGAGGAAATAAAGGAAGTGAGTGAGGACAATCCTATCTTTGAAGACGTTGATGATACTCAGGAGGCCCATGTCAATTAGGATACTGATTTTATTGTTGACAAATATGACTCTACGAATGAGACTCTTGATGAGCATCAATGTAATGACAATAAGAATGATTTGGAGGCCAACCTTAAAGTTTAGGTGGTTGACATGTAGGTTAGGTTAAAAGATGTTAAATCCAAACTTGAGGATTACATAGAAACTAAGATACAAATGGAGAAGGCAATCAATTCCCTTATTTTGAATACTAATGGGATCATGTGTAGGACAGTGATGGGTGTGATTTCAAAATAGAGAAAGATAAACAATAGGATCAAGATGAATGAAGGACACCAAGGGGACAAGCTAATAGAGCAAGATAAACAATAGGATCAAGAAGAATGAAGGACACCAAGGGGACATGCTGGAAGACACCCAAGACAACAATCCCTCACTTGGCGATTGTAAGGAGAACCTACAGAAGTAGGTCAAAAATTAGGGATTTATCTCTAACCCCAATAATTAGGTTTTTTGTCTTCTTAAGAACTTATGTTGGCTTGTGTGCCTCCTTATGCTTATGACTCATAAGTTCAGTGTTAGTTATAGTATAATGTCTACAGTCCTGAACTCTAACTAGATGGTTGATACTTCTATGGTTTTTTGTTATATTTGTTTAGCTTGTTTGGGGGGGTTTTGTTTGATGTTTCTGGTAGTTTTTGGGCTAGTTGCTATTTTGGGTTGATGTTCTAAACTATTTTCTTGTTTATGGAATCAAATCCCTTCCCCTACTTATATAATAAAAAATATTATGAGTTAATAATATATACTAGCAAGTGATAAAATAGATTAGTCGACATCTTAAGAACTTGAACATGCTATTATATAAAAATGAATATATACCTAAATGATTACGAAAAAACAAGAAACTAATCACTAATCTTCTCTATAATGGTTCACGGTTAAGGTTTTATATTATTTCTTAGCGCTAAATAAACTTCACCCTTAATAAGGGTTCTAAAGACTTCAGTGAAACATACTTTTAATCTTTATTAAGTTCATAGGTGATACAAATAATATTAATTATTTATATTTACAAAAAGAAATTAATGATGTTAATTTTGGTGAGATATTGACTATTGAATCTAATAATTAATATACTATAGCATATCCTTTTTACTTGAGCTGGTCATATTATTAACCAATATCAAAATTTGTGTTTTCATTCAGACAACGATGTCTTATTTGACATATCTTGTAAATGAATATTATAATATTACTACTGTTGGTTATAAACTTACTCAATTGGTATCAATGGAAATATAGTGACATATCTTCTTACTATTTAAGAACCATCAACTATGTGATTCATTTAAATAATTGCTTACCATTTAGAAGCAATAAAAGTTAAGATATACTTGCCTTAGAATAAGAGAATCATAAATATAACCTATTATGTTCTACAATATAATAATAATCAAGACTCTGTACCTCCTATACCTATCACAATTTCATTTAAAACTTGAAGCAATACTCATAATACTAAAATAAATTAAAGCTATAACTCATCGTTTCAATATAATGTCTTAAAATAACTCTCCTACTATAACTTTCTTGAAAGCATCGAGTCAAATATGAGATACTAACTAAATAGCTCTCTACACAATTTTTAATAATAATAAGTGAACAAAGAAGAATATATATTTCAAAATATATATAATGTGTAATGCCCCGCCAGGAAACACTGAAGGGATAAGCTAAAACACAAGAATAGAGTGCAATAATTTTTTTTTTAAAGATAAACACAACATTAAGATACAACAAGATATCAAAGATTCAGATTACATAGCGGAAGACATCAACTAACACCTAAAGAGTTTCCCAACATGATTACTAATTACACATTTAACTTAACTCATACTAATAAATCCAATAAGTTGATTATCTTATAACAAGATAATTCTTAAACAAGGATAATTTCTTTCAGATAGATGAAAATATAGTTCACAACATAAGATTCATCCATTAAGATTTATCTATATCCTTCATTCATACTTTTCATTTAGAATTTAAGCGATGCATCTAATTTAACAACACACTTGAATTTCATCATAAACTATTGAGTTCTTTCCATGCATACTTAATTTTTTTAACAATAACTGAATGTTTTCCATTACACTAAGCTACATTCATTCATGATCCAATTTACGACATCTAAGAGAGGACTGCATACATGCATTAAAATTAATTTCATCTTATCCACTTATACCTTCTATCAAAATGTCAATTCATACATGCTAACACTAAACATGAAACATAAGAATAAAAGCATCACATAACACCAAGATGATCTCGGAGTTCACCCATAAAGGGCTACATCTCTGGGTCTGCTCAACTGCAAGACCCCTCTGATAATTAATAAAGTTAAGAATACATGAGGTTTTCATAATTTGCAATCTTGCCATCAAGGCGAAACATAACCAATATACAAATGACCACATCGATCAATAAATAAATAAACAATCCCTGAAAAAGAAAGGATCCAGCTGAACATAATCAAAGCTAATACAAAGCTCCATTAGAGCATCCACAAAACTGAGACATCGTAACCCAAGGTCTAACATGAAACCGGTACTCACAAGGGCATAAACAATAGGATGACTCCACAAAAGGTGCTCCTATCAAGACCATACAACCACACACTAGCGAACGTAGGGACAAGTGTCATCACACAACCTGGTATGGTTACCATGGTAGGTCTTCGTAGGTTCCGGCCCCATACACTGGGTTACCCTGGCAACCTAATCCGAACCTCCGGCCCATCCAGCCTCATGTGGACCCACACATCCTTTCGTGAAGACAAGGATGAAGGTTTGCCATTTCAAGCCTTCTCACAACATGTTGAGTCTGTGTTAGCACTTGTCCCATGTGTGAGACACAATTATATTACTTAGAGATTAACATTCTAATCTACTATTAGGTTATCACTTATTAAACTCACTTTCGATGGGTTACCCAGTAGCCACTTTGGCGCGACCCCCAATCGAAAGTCACTTTCCCATACGACACTAGACTATACTCAAGCGACCTCAGAAACCAAGGAATACACATGGTCAAGCAAACGGAGTTCAAATAGGAGAGAACATCCATCTGGTCAAACACGACTCAAAGAGGTACACTTACTGATGGTACTCTAACCAGAGACCTAACCAATTATGGTCAACCACAAACCATCATTCGACACCCACATAAAGGATATGATCAATACAACACCACAACAAAATAACAGTCAACTCGAGTCTGAGGACAAAAATAGGTACCCAAATCAACCATACGATAGGGTCCAATCAAACAAAGCAACGCTTGCCATTATTTAAGCAAAAGCGAATATAAAAATTAAACTCGCATAGGCAATAATTAGGAAGGACAATTTTCTTTCCCATTGATTTAATCAATAAAGGTCGATCAAGTTTTCTACATGATCTAAGTTTTCCAAAATACACTAATAGGAAAACATCATTGCAAGGTGAATACAATACCACAATTTGCAATAGTACCATTGTCTATTTCTCAAACAGAGGAAAAATATAATTAAACCATTTATTTTACTAATTGAGAATATCAGTAACTTAACAATTTTTCCAAATGATAATTAAATTTCCAAAAACATATCGTTTAAATTCATAATGTCCAAATATAAAATATTCATTTCTAACATTTCCAGATGGCCTATAACATTCAAATCTTCAAATAATATATACTCCTGAATAATGTATATTTTATCTCAAAAATTTTTCCAATTTAAATAATATTCTATCTTTTTCCAAAAAGATGCTTCCCTAATATTACAGGTCCAAAAGGATTAAATATTAATTCATATATATATTTATTAACCCATGGTTAATAAAATATACACAATTAATAATTAATAATACATAATAATCCAATTAAATATTAATTTATATATATATTAATTTTCATTAATAAAATATATATTATTAATAATTTAATAATGTACAACTTTCACATTAAATATTAATTAACATGAATATATTTATTTCCATTAATAAATATATATTAATATTAATTAATAATTAATTAAAACTTTATAAAAAAAAATACTTTTAAATTAATAAACTTATTTATTTTTTTTAACTAAAAAATAATAATAAAAAAAAAAGATTCAAAGGGGGCGGTGAGGGTCGGGCCCACCTCCCTTACGCGGGGGTTGGGCGACCACTGTCGTGCCCTAACCGCTGGCGGCGCCTACGTGGCCACCGTGGCCCTGCAACCACCGCGGGGGATGCAACACCCTGCGGCCACCGCGGGGGTTGCAATTCCCTGCGGCCACTGCGGGGGTCGCAGCTTGCTGCGGCCTGCACAGGGGGAGGAGGCAGCGGGTAGAGCTCCACTCCCCGCTCCTCCAAACCCCCAAACATTATATATTTTTTTCTACGGTTTTGATTTTTTTGCACAATTAAAATCTCAATTTTTAAAGACAAAAACCAATTTGAAATTATAGAATTTCGATTTACAATAAAATCAGTTTGTTATGAAATATGTTTTGTTTCATATTTTTTATGGGAATACTTCTTTTCAAACACAAAGGGTTTCAAATACCCAAAACAAATTGAGGAATATCAAAAACCCCAAATAAATTTTTCAACAAAAACCCATATTTGGGCAAAAAGAACCATTTTTAACACAATGATTCAACCATTTTGGCAAGAACACAAGTTGATAACCATAGTTCTAAAATCACAAATCCAAATTAAATCTAAAATCAATTTGAAAGATTGGTTTTTTTTTTAACAACAAGCATTCTTCTTCCAACCAAGAGACCATTTCTTTGGCAACAAGGAAGATAATTAAGATAATTCCTACCTCCATACGCAATCTTGGAAGAGATTTGAAGGAGAGCCCAAACTGCAAGCTCCAGAAAACTTCTTCCTCCCAAAACCCCCAAATTTTCCATCCAAAAATAATATTTTTCCCAAAAAAATCCATCTCCATACCAAAAGTCTAGGTTATATGGGAAAGATTTGACCAAAATTTATTTTTGGAATTAAAATTTTTATTTGAAAATAATTCACAAAAATCATTCTTTTAACTATATCAATAAATTAAATTCGCTTTTCAATTTAGAATTGATTTTTCCAAATAACTGAATTTAACCTTTCTATTTTCAAAATGCCAACAAGATTAAATTAATTCTATTTCAATTAAATTTAAATCTTTCTTTTCATAGGCATAAACATAATACATTAAATATTTAAATTTAACCATTTAGTTGCACTTGCTACCAACTGAATCGAGCACTTCAATCAACGATTAATCACATAAAGAAATCTTGTTTAATTTAGTCCATTAGTCTTTAATGCACAAACACATATTTAATCAAATTAAATACTAAGGACTAATTGCTCAATTTAACCATACACACAAAACACACAACCCAAGAAAGCCACATAGACAGACGACCCGCAAACCCAACCTAAGGGAATACTGACGATGACTGACAATGCTCACTTGAGCACGACTATGGTCAAAATGAGAGTTTTATGACCACCTAATCCAACTCTAAGGATTAAAGAGGTACACTCAAACCTGCAAATCCAGGTGAAGACGAACCTCGCACTCATGCAGTACTGTACCTAAAATCTCCTACAACCAAGAGTCATACATGCATACATATATAAACTTAATGAAAGCGTTAGCCCGAGATAATAACATGAAATAGGAGAATTAATTAACTTGCATACAAACTGGTGTGAAGACCACATTAACAGATATGCACTAAAATCAAAACATCCGATTATAATCATTATATTATGATAAACTAACCAAGGTCAAACCGAGATTAGAATTTGATTAGGGTAGGGGTACTACATTCTTCCCCCCTAGGTTCTGACTTACTCCTGGAAGTCGTAAGGCTAGATGGAGAACATGTCGCATGCATTAGCCCTGAAAATTATTCAACAAATGTTAAATTGCACATAGGAATCTTTCCATAAATAAATGAAACATTATTGCTAAATCTTTTACAAATGCCATCATCCATTGGCAAGATACATCTAAAACCATAAACTTGTTAAAATATTCTAGGAATAATCAATAATCATAGTAGAGATACAAGAATTTTCTCCCTTTCATTACACCAAGTTAATGCATTACAAAGAGGTAAACAACAATTACCATACTCATCTACCAAACATGACAAGAAAACATGCCATCATGATCAATTTATTTTACCAATCCATCTTTTACATAAAACTTTATCACATAGAACTAGCTTCAAAATTCAAATTCTACAACCAAGTTAACTTTCATGACATAAGAGCAACGTAGATAACTCAATTGTTTACACTTGCCAGACATATGATAACCTTTCCAATGACTATGTCCCATAACATAATGACAAGTTAACACAATTTACTCCATGATACACATAACAACCATCCACAAACTGGAATGCATAACTCAAAAGGCCACATGTGAGCATGTCTAATGCTCGGTCAAAGATAACATGCATGACCAGCATCTCTATACCTGATCTCATAACAACAATATGATCATAAATATCCAATATCTCACTCAAGGCTCGATGGTGCTAGGCACACCATAGCGGTGCTACCTTCAATACAAGACCTTCGTGAACATCCCTTGTTGAGTAAGGTGGTTAGCCTCCAAGAGATAGTCACCACACATAGGTAGGTAGTGGATCCTAGTTGCATCACAGCCTCACATACCCCCATCCTCAAGGTTCCTTACATCTACTTCCTCGTACACACTCTACCAAGACCATCTCATACATCCTTGGAGAGGAATTTCACATTTCAACACAAGACCAACATATGAAAACAATAAGGATAAATTGGTTTAGCCACCAAAGTACAGATGAATAAAGATAATAAATCATCAATTCCAACAGTAAGGCAAGAAAATAATCCGAAATTGCAACACCAAATCAAAAGTGCAAAAGATCACAAGATCATGGCTAAACCTTCAAAGTCAAAGTAAAATAAATTGTTGGTCCCCAAAGAAATATAAAGAATATCACAACTGCACATAACATCACTATGTGATTAGCATCTAGTCACCCACAAGGAAGGAAGGAACAACCGTCTAGCTATTGTAGTAGTTCATCAAGTGGTGTGACATAGTCACACTATCCACATGGCATGGCGGTGTGCACCTCGACATCACCCCGCACCACGTCATCACGCGGCATGGCCATACCCCAAGTGGAGAAGACACGCAATGGACGTATCCCGCATGGTAGTGTACCTCGCGAAAACAAGCATGCGCAAGTCACGTCCCGCATAGTGACGTATCTAGAAGGATACTCGTCGTAAGCCAGAGGCATACATGGCTAAGGTCCACCCACATGCCCACCAATACATACAAATTGGAAGCTCACGTGGATAAACCTACCTTTCATGAAGACAAGGCAAAGGATCCTCCAAAATACATCATCACTATGCTCAAGAAATGCCATCAAAATGCTCAAATAAAGGAAAGGAATAGGCTGCCACACATAAACCTATAAATAGATTCATCAAAAGGGAAAGTATTGAGTACACCCTTGATACAGTTTTATAGTATAACCATATCATTCCTCAAAATAGAGAAGCTAAAGTCGCTTCGTGCCGATATTACTCGTACGTCGATCCATACTATTTAAGGAATGGTGACTTCGAATACTACCCCCTAACACTGAATTACCCACAACCTGAGGTTTGGTACTCAGTAGGGAACAATTAAGCAACATCACATAAACAGTATGGTTTCCCATACTCATAAGCAACATATCCTCCATGGTTGATTACTTCACCAACCCATGGCACATATAATAAGCATCGGTTTCTTACAATACACACGAATACACTAGTACTGCTTTAGTCACATTTACGGGAAGTACTTTCCAGTACGCTATCATCTACTCATGAAATATTTTAATTATGATTCCCACATGATTAACTGAATAAAGCTTATTCTAGAATTATGTACTGAAATTATTAACGATTCACAATTACAAAAGGAAATAACATCATTCCTATATATTTCTCGAATTTCACTAAGCATTCGAATTCACATTACTAACTATGCAAATTCTTTTCCAAAAAGGACTTTCATCTTTCAATATGAAGCCAAAATGCAACAGTACAATATCACATGTTTTATAACCATTCTATTTAAATCAATGCATTCTTCGTAGCATTTCTAAAAATCTTATAATCTAGGCAAGGAGAAGGGAAAGAGAGTTTGATAATCAAATTGTTTCTTACATAGACACAAGATCAATCAAGATCACACTATATACTAAAATTTCTCACTATAAGCCTATCATTAATTTCATGGTTTTCATTTCGCTACCGTTTTAGAAGGATGCCAAACAGCCTAACATGACATTTCCAATTATTATGGTTGCAAAGGAGGTTCTAGTTTTCCAAAAAAAACAGAGATCAAAAAGGGCAATCTTTTTGATAACACCAGACCTCTTGAGAACACTCACTTATTCTTAATACAATACAGACACATATCACAATTTGCAACCTATCGCTGAAAATCAAATTACGATAAAAAGGTAAGAGAGGAGTTATCAACAAAATAATACATCTTAATGCCTGCACATCAAACAAGCTTTTCATTCGCACTTTCTAAACATAATAAGGTAATTAAATATACCCAAAAGCAAGTTCAATGGAGCATTGCTAAAATAAATCCTCAATCAATCTGGTCATAATCATTCAATTTGCTACAAAATAAGCATTCAATATTTGTCATACTAGTCCTTCAAGTGGACAACACTAAGCTAGATCATAATCTTAAACAAGCACAATTCGCACTTTCAGATTCCAAACAAGCACTGACCAACCCAAATGGATTAGTCCAAAGAGTACAACACTCAATAAGGAAGGTTCATACGGCTCTCTTTCATAATATGAGTTATCGTAGACCAAGACATCAATAAGCACATAAAGCATGATCAATCACTCAAAACACCAACATCAAGAAGGTGAGAACAAGGTGGGAACACACACATTACACACAAGTTAAGATCTGCTCAATCACTCACATACACAAGGGAGGACAAGCATGCATGTAAGGTCGATACACCTCACACCAACCAAGGGCACAATGAAACCAGAGATTCCAATGTTTGCAACTTGGGCTCTGATACCAAATGTAATGCCCTGGCAGGAAACCCTGAAGGGATAAGCTAAAACACAAGAATAGAGTGCAATAATTTTTTTTTTAAAGATAAACACAACATTAAGATACAACAAGATATCAAAGATTCAGATTACATAGCGGAAGACATCAACTAACACCTAAAGAGTTTCCCAACATGATTACTAATTACACATTTAACTTAACTCATACTAATAAATCCAATAAGTTGATTATCTTATAACGAGATAATTCTTAAACAAGGATAATTTCTTTCAGATAGATGAAAATATAGTTCACAACATAAGGTTCATCCATTAGGATTTATCTATATCCTTCATTCATACTTTTCATTTAGAATTTAAGCCATGCATCTAATTTAACAACACACTTGAATTTCATCATAAGCTATTGAGTTCTTTCCATGCATACTTAATTTCTTTAACAATAACTGAATGTTTTCCATTACACTAAGCTACATTCATTCATGATCCAATTTACGGCATCTAAGAGAGGATTGCATACATGCATTAAAATTAATTTCATCTTATCCACTTATACATTCTATCAAAATGTCAATTCATACATGCTAACACTAAACATGAAACATAAGAATAAAAGCATCACATAACACCAAGATGATTTCGGAGTTCACCCCTAAAGGGCTACATCTCTGGGTCTGCTCAACTACAAGACCCCTCTGATAATTAATAAAGTTAAGAATACATAAGGTTCTCATAATTTACAATCTTGCCATCAAGGCGAAACATAACTAATATACAAACAACCACATCGGTCAATAAATACATAAACGATCCCTGAAAAGGAAAGGATATAGCTGAACATACTCGAAGCTAATACAAAGGTCCATTAGAGAATCCACAAAACTAAGTCATTGCAACCCAAGGTCTAACATAAAATCGGTACTCACAAGGGCATAAACAATAGGACGACTCCACAAAAGGTGCTCCAATCAAGACCATACAACCACACACTAGTGAACGTAGGGACAAGTGTCATCACACAACCTGGTATGGTTACCATGGCACGTCTTCGTAGGCTCCGGCCCCATACACTGGGTTACCCTGGCAACCTAATCCGAACCTCTGGCCCATCCAGCCTCAACTGGACCCACACATCCTTTCGTGAAGACAAGGATGATGGTTTGCCATTTCAGGCCTTCTCACAGCATGTCGAGTCTGTGTTAGCACTCGTCCCATGTGTGAGGCACAATTATCTTACTTAGAGATTAACATTCTAATCTACTATTAGGTTATCACTTATTAAACTCAGTTCTGATGGGTTACCCAGCAGCCACTTTGGGCGCGACCCCCAATCGAAAGCCACTTTCCCATACGACACTAGACTGTACTCAAGCGACCTCAGAAACCAAGGAATACACATGGTCAAGCAAATGGAGTTCAAAAAGGAGAGAACATCCATTTGGTCAAACATGACTCAAAGAGGTACACTTACTGACGGTACTCTAACTAGAGACCTGACCAATTATGGTCAACCACAAACCATCATTCGACACCCACATAAAGGATATGATCAATACAACACCACAACAAAATAACAGTCAACTCGAGTCCAAGGACAGAAACAAGTACCCAAATCAACCATACGATAGGGTCCAATCAAACAAAGCAACGCTTGCCATTATTTAAGCAAAAGCGAATACAGAAATTAAACTCGCATAGGCAATAACCAGGAAGGACAATTTTCTTTCCCATTGATTTAATCAATTAAGGTCGATTAAGTTTTTTACATGATCTAAGTTTTCCAAAATACACTAATAGGAAAACATCATTGCAAGGTGAATACAATACCACAATTTGCAATAGTACCATTGTCTATTTCTCAAATAGAGGAAAAATATAATTAAACCATTTAGTTTACTAATTGAGAATATCAGTAACTTAACAATTTTCCCAAATGATACTTAATTAAATTTCCAAAAACATATCGTTTAAATTCATAATGTCCAACGATAAAATATTCATTTCTAATATTTCCAGATGGCCTATAACATTCAAATCTTCAAATAATATATACTCCTGAATAATGTATATTTTATCTCGAAATTTTTTCCAATTTAAATAATATTCTATCTTTTTCCAAAAAGATGCTTCCCTAATATTACAGGTCCAAAAGGATTAAATATTAGTTCATATATATTTATTAACCCACGGTTAATAAAATATGCACAATTAATAATTAATAATACATAATAATCCAATTAAATATTAATATATATATATATATATATATATATATATATATAAATTTTCATTAATAAAATATATATTATTAATAATTTAATAATGTACAACTTTCACATTAAATATTAATTAACATGTATATATTTATTTCCATTAATAAATATATATTAATATTAATTAATAATTAATTAAAACTTTATTAAAAAAATACTTTTAAATTAATAAACTTATTTTTTTTTTTTTAACTAAAAAAAAATAATTAAAAAAAAGATTCAAAGGGGGCGGTGAGGGTCGGGCCCACCTCCCTTACGCGGGGGTTGGGTGACCACTGTCGTTCCCTAACCGCAGGTGGGGCCACCACGGGCACACAGGTCCCGCGGCGCCTACGCGGCCACCGCGGGGGATGCAACACCCTGCGGCCACCGCGAGGGTCACAGTTCCCTGTGGCCACCGCAGGGGTCGCAGCTTGTTGCGGCTTGCACAGGGGGAGGAGGTGGCGGGTAGAGCTCCGCGTCCCGCTCCTCCAAACCCCCAAACATTATATATTTTTTTCTGTGGTTTTGATTTTTTTGCACAATTAAAATCTCAATTTTTAAACACAAAAATCAATTTGAAATTATAGAATTTTGATTTACAATAAAATCGGTTTGTTATGAAATATGTTTTGTTTCATATTTTTTATGGGAATACTTCTTTTCAAACACAAAGGGTTTCAAATACCCAAGACAAATTGAGGAATATCAAAAACCCCAAATAAATTTTTCAACAAAAAACCCATATTTGGGCAAAAAGAACCATTTTTAACACAATGATTCAACCATTTTGGCAAGAACACAAGCTGATAAGCATAGTTCTAAAATCACAAATCCAAATTAAATCTAAAATCAATTTGAAAGATTGGTTTTTTTCTAACAAGCATTCTTCTTCCAACCAAGAGACCATTTCTTTGGCAACAAGGAAGATAATTAAGATAATTCCTACCTCCATACGCAATCCTGGAAGAGATTTGAATGAGAGCCCAACCTGCAAGCTCCAGAAAACTTCTTCCTCCCAAAACCCCCAAATTTTCCATCCAAAAATAATATTTTTCCCAAAAAAATCCATCTCCATATTTTTCCAAAAGTCTAGGTTATATGGGAAAGATTTGATCAAAATTTATTTTTGGAATTAAAATTTTTATTTAAAAATAATTCACAAAAATCATTCTTTTAACTATATCAATAAATTAAATTTGCTTTTCAATTTAGAATTGATTTTTCAAAATAACTGAATTTAACCTTTCTATTTCCAAAATGCCAACGAGATTAAAATAATTCTATTTCAATTAAATTTAAATCTTTCTTTTCATAAGCATAAACAGAATACATTTAATATTTAAATTTAACCATTTAGTTGCACTTGCTACCAATTTAATCGAGCACTTCAATCAACGATTAACCACATAAAGAAATCCTGTTTAATTTAGTCCATTAGTCTTTAATGCACAAACACATATTTAATCAAATTAAATACTAAGGACTAATTGCTCAATTTAACCATACACACAAAACACACAACCCAAGAAAGCCACACAAACAGACGACCCGCAAACCCAACCCAAGCGAATACCAACGATGACTGACGATGCTTACTTGAGCACGACTATGGTCAAACAAGAGTCTTACGACCACCTAATCCAACTCTAAGGATTAAAGAGGTACACTCAAACCTGCAAATCCAGGTGAAGACGAACCTCGCACTCATGTGGTACTGTACCTAAAATCTCCTGCAACCAAGAGTCATACATGCATACATATATAAACTTAATGAAAGCGTTAGCCCGAGATAATAACACGAAATATGAGAATTAATTAACTTGCATACAAACTGGTGCGAAGACCACATTAACAGATATGCACTAAAATCAAAACATCTGACTATAATCATTATATTATGATAAACTAACCAAGGTCAAACCAAGATTAGAATTTGATTAGGGTAGGGGTACTACATAATGCTTCAATTCTTGAATGAACATTATTAATCAACACAGTTTAAAGCCAAAGAACCACAATTTCAAAACCAAACGAGGTAGGAATGTTCTCTGTCACAAAAAAAAGTAGGTTCTATGTCAAACTTAGCTAAGTATAGTCATGCCAGTTTAACTGGACAGATATCTTGGTGCATTAGTGGAAAAGAGCCAATTTATCCCATGTCTTAGACAATTATGAATGTCACGAAGGATTTCTATCAAACAATTCACGTGCCTCAAAACTTCTTCAATTATTGAATGTATTTAATATTTTGTTAGGACTTCTTTTAATCAAATAATTGTTACAGATTCAATCTAAAGAAATTTTAAATTTAAGTTTTCTATCCTTTAGATAATTGTTTTTATTAAAATAAGCAATAAAACAAGGGCATTGGTCTTGTATACAAACAACCCATAGGTGGCAAAAAGAAGACACCACTAATCTGGCTCCAAAATGGTTGACTAACCTTAGTGTTATACACATAGCTGAAAAAATGAAAGACACAACTAGTTTTGTCGAGCATAACCGAGATTTGTAATTTTTAAACTTACCCTCATGTTATGCAAAAATTGTGGTGTTTTTCGAGCTAGATTAGCTACCACCACAAAAAGAAGGCAACAAAACAAGAGTGTTGACACTGTACAATTTTAGGTCAAATAGGCCAATAACAATAGGTCAGAGGACCATCACTAAAAGGCCTATGTAATAACCCACCTTGTTTAACCCAACAAAATTTGACCATTCTTTTTTTTTTTTAATTTAATCATTTGTGTTTGATTCAATCACATACTCTGGGCATCCATCCATTGGGATTAGGCATTCATCCATCTGGGATGAGCATCTAACCATACGGGTTAGGCATCTGTCCATACGAGGCAGGAGGTTTCATCTATCCAATATGGGATAAGCATCTACCCATACGGGGTAGGCATCTATCCAATTAGGATAGGGGATGCTCTGGCCAGAGACTTAGACTCATCGGGACCATTCAGATCCTGATCCACTCACTAAGTACTACACTCCTCTAATATGAGTGCACCGAGGTCACCGTCCTTAGGAGTAATCAAAATAACATAATACAAGCTTGAATTCTACCTCGGAATTTGGCTTAAAGCCTCAGGAAATCAAGTGAATCCATACGGGATTCCTTCCGAGTATGCATTGATTTACTTTTTCCTTTTTTTTTATTATACTTATCCTTCAAATTAGGATTCTACTCAATCCTTCTTATTACCAAGCCTAGACCCCACCCACGAATGCCTGAGTACTAGGGACAACTCCATCCCTAGATTGCCTACATAACCATTTTGGCACGAGATCAAGGCGTAAAGTATGTAGTTCTATTTTCTACTCTATGGTTTGATGTAAACTAATTTGTGGGTACGCAACCCTTTCTAGGGTCAATATCCCAGACAGTTTCTCTGCGGTTGCTACCCACGGTGGTAGCACTTAAGCAAAGGCTCAAGATGGCCTATTGCTTGTGGCCTAAAACAACTAGATCTTAATACCTATCATAAGTGTCACCCTTGACCAAATTGTCAATTCGACATCAACTCTTCAAGATTAATCAATTTCGTAAAAGCATTTCACTCAATCAACCCTAATAGGGGTTTACTATGTTTTAACTCAGCGGATGTAAAATCATTTAAGGATTATCTAATTTGATTATCGATCCAAGGGGGATTACCCGCCCCTTGCATTTTAACTTACAAGTGTCCCTTATTACTCCCCGACAATTTATAGGGACGATGCCACAGACATCATTGATGCAGCTTTATTAGGCGTTAAGTGCAGTAGTTCAACACGACGACATTACCCGTAAGTGTGACCCAGAGGCACTGTATATACCGAACGCTACTAGGTTTTGGTTTTCATCTTCCTTTATTTAGTTTTCTAACTAAGAAGCTATGAAAAACATCATGCTTGAAAACAATTATGAATTGAATGTACGTAATTGCATGGTTTAATTAATTGAAATAACTACTTCGATGGCATTCAATTACCACTTGATAGAATTACCATTCTTCTACAACTAAACTATTTAATATATGATTGCACAATAAAGACAATTATGAACTCATGTATTAAAATGTGTAATTTGCATGAAAATGATGGAAATGTAACTTGATCATCAATGAATGCAAAATAATATATAAGTAATTCGTATGATGTAAAAATAGTGTCATTTACATGCAAAATTAAGCAATGTTTACTTCTATTATGAGAATAATTAATTATAGCATTACTAGTTCAAAATGAACAATTAGTTTAGACTTTTGGCAATTTTGGATCAGATCATAATATTATGACTTAACTGTTTTAAATGGATCTGAAAATTATCGACTAAGTAACCCAATAAATCCCCAATGGATTGAGAGATTTTAATTATACACATTAATTTAAAAATTACAAATTTACTACACAATGACCCTAATTACTTATAAATCTTCCTAAGTTTAATTTACTAACTTAAATTTATAACAAATAAACTTAAAATTTAACTAAGCAATTATTAATAATTCTTAATTTGCAATTTAATAAAAAAAATCTAAATAACTAAAAAAAGGTAAGGGTATGAGACTTGTTTAAAATTAATGGGGAGTGGAGGGGGGCCCATGGGTCCCATCATCACTGCGGACTTGCGGGTGCAGGCCCGCAGTGATGAGGGGACCGTCGTGGTCCCCTTCACTACCCTGCGGCCACTGTTGTAGTAGTGACCGTAGGGTAGTGGGGGGTACCACTCCCGACGGTTACCGCCTCCCCTGCATGCTGCCCAACAATTATCTTATTCGAAATAAATTTCGAAGACCTCCCCTTTTTTTTTAAATAAACACTTTGCGATATTTATTTTCATTTTGGTATAAATCTAATAAAATATATATATGTATGTTTATATGTGGGTTTTTTTTTTCTTCTTATTTCTAGTTTATTTAAAAACATAAAGAGATATAAATATAAATAAAGGATATATGTACAAAAGGAATATTATTATGAGAATATGAATTTAATCACAAAGACGAAATAACACAGATAGATTAATAGTTTTCAGCAATGTACAGATAACTGAAAAATAGATGATTATGCTGAGATAAACAAAGCTTTCAGAGAAAGATTTTCAAGAACTAATATTCACAGAGACAGATTTATATTTTATTTTTCAACTAATATTCACAGAGGGATTTATACCTCATTTTTCACAGAGAGTAATGAATACAATGAGGTTTATATTTTATTATCAGGCATTTTCTGTTCACAGGGAAGTAAGATTCTAATGTAAGAAAAGATTTACATTTAAATTCTCAATCCAGTAATGAATTTAAGAGAAGAAAAACAAGGACATGATTCATACACAATGGCTATCATTTAATCACACAAGGAAGATTTTTAATCTCAGAAAAAGAAATTTAAATAAGGAGAATATGATTTTTTTTTGCACAGATAAAAGAAAGAAATCTTTTGGAAAAGCAAAAGCAAGATCTGATATCTATTTTCTAAAGAGAATTAAATAAATAATAAAGCTATCTTTTTGCATGCAATATATGAAAATACTTTTATCAATATTTATCCCTAAATAAGAAGAAAGGATTACAATCTAATAAATATATATTTTTTTAATATAAAGGAAGATCTAGAAGCTATATTTTTTTTTTTGAAATACAAATTTCTCATATGTAACTGAGAGATGACAAAGAAGAGAACCTGGCTTATCGAAGCATGATGTTGAATCCTCTAGCTATCCTTTTTTTGATCCTTCCTTGCAACTTGAGAGAAATCTTCAAGAACAACTTAACAATCCTACAACGAAAATGAGTCTACCAAAGAAGATCCTACTACTAACAACAAGGAAGCTTGGAAAATTTACTTCAACACATAATCAACTCCCTTTTTTGAAAACTTGCATACAATATATAGGAAAAATCCCTAAATTCTACTATCTAGAGAAATTAATTAAAAATGAGATTCTTTTCCAATATTGGACTCATGCAAATTGATTAAAACCTAGTGGGGGAGTTACATGCAAGGCATTGAAGATTCCTCTATAAGCTTCTAATTCCTCCTACAACATGTGCCATAATTGGGAGTGGGAAAATAAAAATAAAAATAATTATATTCTCAAGTGTGTGTGTGTGTCCATTTTTTTATTCTTTTATAATATTTATTCAATCATTTTCAATAGCTCAACCAAAAATATAATAGAATTGTATCAAATCAAAAAGTGATAAAGGAGGGTTGTGACAGCCTATCAAACCAACAACATGACAATAGAAAACAGATATGAACCCAACTCGAGTGTGGGGAGAATCACCCCCAACCCAACACAGAGTTTAGGGAGGGGAGTACTTACCTTTATGCCTACGACAAACAACGGTCTAGGCAATACTATTACTAGGGACATCATTGCCAATAAGATCAATCGGGGAAACCCCCTTAGAAAAGTCATACACACCTGTAGCAAATTATTGTTGCAAAACAACACTTGGAGTAGATTCTCTAGGAGCATACAATTGCTCCATAATAGGAGCAATAGGAGAAGAAACTGCAACGCCAGAGGGGGTCACACCAGTAGCATCTAGGGGGACAACAAAGGCCACAATAGCAATAAGAGGCACAACCTCATCCTGGGAGGAGTTCACATCAACATTTGAAGAGTCATCAGAATCAAAAGTCTTTATAGTCAAGTGAGAAACACACATCTTTCCACTAAGTAGCAACACCTTTACGATAAGAGAGAGAACAATCTGAAGCTAAGTGACCAATTGAGAAACATCTACGACAACAAAAGGGGAGGCCTTCATAATCCAGCGACAACAAAAGGGGAGGCCTTCATAGCCAGTAACCAAAGGTTTCCAAGAATCACTCACTTAACAATGAAAATCAAGAAGGGAAGGCCAAAGCCCCACAAATCTACACACCAGCCCACAACATTGGTAAAAGGCAACATTCTCCACCACATCTTGACCACAAACCACCATAGGGGAAGTCTTGGCACAAGGAAGAAGGTGAGATTTCCCCTTGGAAGGAAGAGTACCAACATATCTAGCAACATAAGCGATGCTCCGCTCACCAAAAGGTCCAAGAGGGGCACTAGCACTTGCATTAAGCCTAACGGGACCACCAACATCTAAGGCAACATCACGCCCACCAGCAGCCGGGGAGGTAGCAAACCCTGAAGAAGGCCAGAGGTAGTGTCAATTACACTAAGCAAAGTGAACGCAACCCCAAACCATCCCTATGCAGAAAGGTGAGGTGCAAAAGGACAACCCCTAGAAACAATAGAAAGGAAGAGTGCAACAACATTTGAATTCCCATAAGTATGAAACACGTGAACAACGACAAGCATCACAACGTTTTCCATTATTATTATCCTTTAGATAATTGTTATGGATCAAATCTAAGGAAAATTAAAATTTAAGTTTTATGTGCTTTATATAATGTTGTATGTTCAGTAGGATTCAATTGCTCTTACAATGTTAAAGACTCGCTTCAATAAATTCCTCTCATGTAGAACATGATGTATTCATTCTTATATACTTAGACTAGTCCTAAGGTTTAATCCAAGTGGAAAAGAAAAAAATTATGAAATTGTTTCTATCATATTGATTGCATTTCATAATTGTTGACAAAGTGATTTAGGCTTGGAATTCAATGAGGATTAGGGTTGGAGTTATCATTCAATTTGGATTGGGTTCAATTAAGATTATGTTTTGGTTAGGTATAACTAACCATTTGGTTATAAATACATTTGAATTTAAGTTAGGGTTTAATTAGAGATCAATTATTCCTAGGATTAGGGTTGTAGTTTAATTAATGTTATAAATCAATTAAGATTATGTTTAGGGCTTAATTATGGTTATGGTAAAATTAAAATTAAAATTATATATA
The DNA here is from genome assembly GCF_030272615.1 of Cryptomeria japonica. Taxonomy (NCBI): domain Eukaryota; kingdom Viridiplantae; phylum Streptophyta; class Pinopsida; order Cupressales; family Cupressaceae; genus Cryptomeria; species Cryptomeria japonica. The sequence continues at coordinate 247,984,814 of NC_081405.1, read as the reverse complement.
GGGTGTAATAAAGATTCACTTAGACTTCTATTTGGGTTAAATAAAATAATTAAAATACATCTCTTGAAGTTTTTTTGCATTCTCTAAATATAGGTGTGATTTTTTCAAATGGTCATATTCTACACATGCTTACATAATAAAATTCAACAAACTTAAAGTGATAGCAACATGACCTTAATTGTATGGAAAAAACTAATGCAACACTTGTAGAAGGCTTTATGGAATAAAATATTAAAATACAATGTTATAGCCATGATGTTGTCAAAGGCTTATGGAAATGTAAAAGCAATCTTTCATTGTACAATGCTACTAAATGCACTTTAATTTGTTATGACAATAATATTTAGAGCTTAGGCACCCATGAGAAGTATTTGGATGTTCAAATAAGGAAACTTACTTGTGCAATCAAAAGTCTAAAATGATGAAGGACGTGCAAAACTTGAGGAAAAAAATAATTTCTATTTCAAGTGATTGTTTGTTTAGCTTTCTTGAAAGTCATGTCCCATGTATACTTTCATAGTAAAATCCATCATGTTTTTGTATATTCATATATCATGAACTCTTTGAAGCGATAACAACATGGTGTTAACTATGTAGTAAAACCTAACATAAAATTCATAAAAGGCTTTATGACTAAGTGAAATCCCCAAAAACAATATTCTAGCTCCATGATGTTGTCAAAGGCTTTGTGAATTGTACAAGTGATTCATAGGCATGCTTATAACTACATATTAATACATTCAAAATCAGAATTACAAACAATTTGATAGAAAAAATAGTGAGGTGAGTAGTGGAGTACTAACCTTTTTGTATTTTTTCTTTTGCTTATAAGAAATTGTGGGTGGTAGTCGAGTACTCACTTTTTTTAAGATTTAGATTTTTTAACATAAAAATTGCGAATATTATAGTTTTTTTTTTATATATTTTTATGTCACAACTTAAAAATTGTTGAATCTACCTCTTACCCAAAAAATCTCATTTTAGTAACTACAAGATTATAGAAAATGTCAATGTTTGAAAACACAACATTCATTACATAAATACAAACTTTAGTAAAATAAAACCATTGAAATCATTCTTGCGTTTTAATGAGCATTACAAGAAAATAATAGAATTGAATAAAAATTTGATGGAGAAAAGATAAAAACCTATCATTTAATTTAGTCAAAACCAATCAAAACATGAGACAAATCATTCATATGTGTTTTTTAAAGATTAATAATAAAATAGACAAAAAAAAGAGAATTAATTTACAACAAGAGATTATTTGAAATCGAAAATTAAATTTTTATCATAAACTGGCAGAGCGAAATGGCGACACTAGATGGCAGCGGGATTGGCACTTGTGATAGGAGTAGGGTTACTGATGTGCGCTATTCCGACGCGCAGTCTTCGAAGGTTGGATCTTGGAGCGATGAAGTAGACATTTCTTTCCCCATTGAGACAAGTAGATTGCAGGCTGTTCAGAAACTGATTTATGCTGGGAAAGCAGATATGGTCTAGGGCAACAGATATTCCAGACCGCGGTTAAACTTTGGAAACCCTTACTCAAATGGTAACCAGTGCCCCATTGACCCGCATAAGTGGAAGGAGAATGGATTCATTTGGAATAACAAAGGATGGTTTCGTAAGGCTAAGCATCCTGCATCTGAGGCTCCCCGAAACTGGTATCCACCACCTGAACCTAGCATTTTTGGTGCGGCACCCGAGAGAGGCAATCCTCACTCTGACTCTTTTTTTGTTCCCCCGATCGATTACGGTAATCCCCAAAAGCAGAATGAGCGCTTCAAGCAGTACAACTCAAGGGCAGACCAAGCCACGTTAGAGATCCAATTTTCACCCTACCAATCAGAACCCTTGGTCGAGCCACGAAAGATGCCCTGATTTTTGAAGATCAGTCTCCCTCCCTCAGTGACCCCACTTTCATAAACCGGTAAGAAAAACCTCAAGACCCACCATCTTTTTGGATGAGAACAAAATTAATTCTGCTAGGTCAAATTTGCTCGAGTCTTGCCTTTTCATCAAGTGGGGTGGTGGAAAGCGGGTTAAGGATAACTTTGAATCCTGGTGTAGAGCACAGTGGGGTAAGGATGTTAACATTAATATCCTCCTGAATGATTTCTATATGATTGAATTTATGAGCAATAAGGATAAATGGCAGGCGCAAAACAAAGGTCCATACATCTTAGATGGCATTGAAGTTCACACCATTGATTGGCAGCCCAATTTCAACCCCCGAACGTATGTACTGCCGAACAACAAGGTATGGATAAGACTGTATAATTGTCCCTCGGATTATTGGCACATTGATGTCATCAAGGATATATGCAAATACCTTGGCACCTTTGTATCGACAGAGGATATCTTGGAGGATAAATTATGGGGAAGCTTCCTCAGAATTTGTATTAGCACGGATCAAATCACCAAAATTCCCAACGAAGTCAAAATTATTGGGGCAGGGAAGATTTGGATCCAAAAGATTGATAGAGAAGATCAACTGCATATTTGTCCTAAATGCTTTTCCTTAGATCATACCGGTATTAGTTGTGATGTTTCAGCTACGATTCAGCGAAGTTATTCCTATATGCAATCTCCTATTGAGGTAAATTTGCAACCGGAACCTTCTATTGCCTTTGACACCGGGGAAGCTATTTGCAACAACACTCTTGACAATGAGAATGTCCCACTAACGGAAGCAATCCCTTTGATCATAATTCCTCCCTCCTCTGGTCAATGCAAGAGTCAACAAGATCTTCTCACACTTTTGGAGAAAACCAAAACCCTACAGGCAGATATTGAATCTAAGTTAGCAGATTCACTTCCACCCTCCCCTTGTGTGCCCAGGAATCAACTGGTAGTTGAAGATGGCAATCTTCACTCTCAGGATATGGAGACTAGCACTATGAGGGAGATGGGAGGGCATATCTACTCCTCGATAGGCATTGAGCTGGAAGATGGTGAAATTGAAAGCTCCGCCTCAGAGGGGGAGGAAGACTTTGAACTGGACTCAAATATTATACTAGAGGGTACTTCAAAAGGTTTTGGTAAATCTGATTCAACTATTGACAAACCTTATTTTAAGCCAAAAGGTGTGCGGGGGGCGCAAGTCCAAAAAGGTTATGCTAGCAGTGGCTGGTGTTGCCTGTGGTCAAACCAAACTTAATTTAGGGAAGGAAAATACCCTTCCCTAGAAGCAATGAAACTCCTATCTTGGAATGTCAAGGGCATCAATGCCCCTGACAAATGGCGCTTGATTAAGCGCCAGATTGATGACACTAAAGGAGATATTTGGCTACTTTAGGAAACTAAATGGAGCAAGGCTGAGACTACTACTAAAATGAGAGTTTGGAAATAGTGGAATGGGCTTTTTAGGCAATCGAATGGAGCCTCTGGTGGCTTGGGTATCATTTGGAACCCCATGAATGTTAATAGCTCACTTGTAAGGGAAGATAAGTATTGGCAACACTGCTCGGTTACCATTCTTGGATGGAATGAGAATTACAATATTTTCAATGTGTATGGACCATCTACTGTTGGCGATAAACATGTTATCTGGGCTCTCTTATCTAGCAAACTAAACAGTATTACCGATGGTAGTTGTGTGGTAGCCAGGGACTTCAATGCGATCCTCTCTAGCATTGAGAAAAGTGGGGGTATTTAGAAAACTGGTACATCCCAGAAGGACTTTTTGGATTTTATTGAGCAGAATCACCTTTTAGACATTGTTTCGAAAAATGGTATTTTCACATGGATGAACCGGAGGGCAAGTTTTACTAATATTGTTGAACGGCTTGACCGGTTTCTTGTCTCTAGTGAGTGGTTAGGACAAAATTTAGCCTTTGAATTGTCGATTCTCCTGCCTATCGGATCAGATCACTACCCGATCTTCCTAGAGGTCGCCTTGGGTCAAGCAGAGGGGGGCACCCTGTTCCGGTTTGAGAAAATGTGGTTCAGAGTGCCTGAACTGTATGACCTTATAGCCACTTGGTGGAATGAACCAGTTTTTGGGAATTATTCAAGACTTCTCATTCTCTATAAAAAGCTCAAGTATATTAAGGTCAAGATCAAAGAATGGAATAAGAGCCATTTCGAGAATATTCATATGGAGAAATTAAGAATTAAGGCTGAACCGGTAGACTTAACCAGCTCTGTTATCACTTCTGGAATGATTGAGGATCTATTTATCAAAGAAAATTCTCTCAAGTCTAACCTAAATGAAATCCTTGAGGAAATTCATTGGCGTAAAAAATCAAGGGAGTTATGGCTTAAGGAAGGTGATAAAAACACCAAATTCTTCCACCAGTTGGCCATTGCCTATCGAAATAGAAATAGAATATCAGAGATTATGAGACCAAACGGAGTCACTGTTAGGAATTATGAAGACATTGTGTAATAAGTTGTAAGATTCTTTGACTCTTTGTTGAACAGGGTCCATCAGATCGATCATGAAGAAAGAACCAGAATTCTGAACTCAATCCCATTTGTTATATCCGATGATGAAAATATAGCTCTCTGTACTCCTATTTCAATTGATGAGGTAAGGACTACCGCCTTCCAGCTGAGACCGGATAAGACTCCTGGCCCGGATGGCTTCCCTGTTGCTTTCTTCCATCATTTATGGGATATCATTGCTTGAGATCTATGCAGTAGAAGAATCAAGAAAGAAGATGACTATGTTAGGGGCTTTCAATCATACCTTTTTTACTCTAGTTCCGAAGAAGCAAAATCCACAACAGATGAGTGACTTTAGGCCAATTGCTCTATGCAACACTATATATAAGATTGTTACAAAGATCATTGCTAATAGAATGCAACCCCTCCTTAATCACATTATATCAAATGAACAAAGCGGTTTTGCCCCCAGAAGATCCATTGTGGAAGGCATTATCATTGCTCATGAAACGCTTCACACAACCCGGAAGACCAAGGACTCCTATATGGTTTTAAAACTGGTCATCTTGAAAGCTTATGACATGGTGGACAGGGTTTTCTTATTTGATGTTCTTAATAAATTTGGCTTCTATAAGGAATGGCTCACTTGGGTCACGAGTTGTCTTTCTTCCCCTAAATTCTCTGGTCTGGTTAATGGCTCATCCCATGGTTTTTTCTCTTCGACAAGAGGAATCAGACAAGGTGATCCATTATCACCTTTTTTGTTTATCATAATGGTTGAAGCTCTAGGTCGATCTATTAGAGCTCTTCGACAAGATGACCGTTGGGTTGGAGTTAATGTCGCAATAGGGGTTGAAAAAATGACTCATCTCCAGTTTGTTGATGACACCATTCTGTTTGGTTCGGCCTGTAGGTAGGAAGCTAGAACTATTAAATCATGCCTTGATGATTACTATTTGGCTTCCGGGCAGAAAATCAACTGGCATAAATCTAAAGTGTTTTTTGTCAACACCTCGCTTAACCTACAAGTTGTATTATCAAGGATTCTTAATCTCAGAGTCACTAACTTCCCTGGGAAGTTTCTTGGTACTCCTCTCTTCATTGGTAGCAACAAATCTCACTACTGGAAGCATCTTATTGATAAGTGCAAATCCAAACTTGCATCTTGGAAAGGCAAGTGGTTATCCTCTGTTGGGAAGCTTACTATGATAAAATTGGTTCTTTCAGCACTACCGGTTTTTTCCATGGCTTGCCTAAGATTACCGGTGGCAATTGAAGATGAATTGATTTCTCTAATGAGAAACTTCCCTTGGAATGGTTCGGATGACAAAGGTAAATTCCCTTTGATAGCTTGGAAAAAGATTTGCCAACCAAAAAAGGTAGGAGGTGCTGGCATTCGCCAAATCTCGATCATGAATTTAGCAATGGGTGCTAAGTTGGTTTGGAAGATCTGTAGTGACGGGAAGCAAAAATGGGTAAGGCTCTTAAAACACAAATATCTGGACTCCCTGGAGCCTAAAAGGATATTGACTATCAACAATCCTCCCAAAGGCTCGATTATCTGGAATTTCATTATGGACAGCAGGGAAATCATCAGTGATCAGGTTACCTAGGATGTCAGTAATGGCAGGGATACCTCCTTTTGGTTTGATTCTTGGTCTAGTGAAGCTGCCCTATGCCATAACCCGTCTCTGCAACCTATTATGGCAGAAACCTGTCACCTTTGGGGCACAATATCTGTGATTATGGTTATCCGATCCAAGAAAATGGTATTGCCAAATGGAAATGGAACTCTTTGGATCAGCATCAGAAGGACCTATTTACTGACATTCTCAACAAAAGGTTTATTTTCCCTTCCCCTGATAGGGACATTATTAGGTGGTGCGGCTCCTCTAATGGCAAATACAAAGTATGTTTTGGTTATAAACTGAAAGAAGCGACTATTGACAAACAAGACTGGCCCTTTAATCTTTTTTGGCATCAACGTCTCCTTCCCAAAGCGGGCTCCTTTGCCTCGTTGGCCTGTCAGAGAAAAATCTTGACTCAAGAAAGGCTCCAATCAATGGGTATCAATGGACCCAACAGATGTCCTTTATGTTTGGAAAAGGAAGAGACTGTGGATCATCTTCTTCTCCACTACAAATTCTGCAGCCACTGATGGTGGCATTTCATGGGTAAACTGTGAATCTTTGGCCCCTTCCCAATAGGGCTAGTCAATTGGTTTTTGCAATGGCCTAAACCGATAGGTAAGGTTGTTTTTGCTGATTTTCTTTTTATCCTCCCATCTCTTTTGATATGGGAAATCTGGAAAGAAAGGAATCGCAGAATCTTCCAGGGTAAAGAAATGAGCCTATTGTCTCTTTGTGGGAAAATAGAGAACCACCTAACTGAACTCCTGAATGAGGCTGCCCAATCCAAATCATTAAAGAAAAATTTATTCATGGACTGGGATTGTAAGATTAAGCTGGCTCTTCCAAACCTCTTCATCCCTCCAATCTTCGGACTGGGTACCCCGGTGGATCAGATCAATCCAAGAGTGGGGGTGAAATGGGATGCGCCAAAGGTTGGGTGGTGCAAGGTAAACTTTGATGGTGCGTCTATAGGAAATCCGGGTCAAAGTGGAGTTGATTGTATTCTGAGGGACTCTGATGGTCTCTGTTTAAAAGAAATCTCTGAAAAGATTGGTGTGGCCACTAATAATGAAGTGGAATTCAAAGCGGCTTTCAGAGGTCTTCAGTTAGGGAAGGAGCTAGGGGTGCAGAGAATTCATTTGAAGGGAGACTCATTAAATGTTATTAATGCGATCTGCTGTGATAGCATCCCTAGTTGGCATCTTAACCAATGGCTTCAACCGATCTTGGCACTGCTAGCTACCTTTGAGGAATTTCGGGTTAGCCACATTTACAGAGAAGGTAATGGTGAAGCTGATAGACTTTCTAAATTGGCTATAGCCATAGGTGACCCCACCTGATTTTTCATCGATGAGGTTTTTTGGGGCCAGTTGGTGATGTGGCAATGGTTCCACCGGTTGACATGCTACCCTCGCTCTTCATTTAGGGGGTTGCTCTCCTGGGTCTATTGATGGTTGTGCGCTCTTCGGTTCATTCTGCAACTACCAGTTGTGGAGCAATTTGTTGCTTTGCTCCCCGGTAGCCGCTTTACCCCCGGTCATGGTTTCCGGTGGAGGTAGTCGCTTTACCCCCAGTCATGGTTTCCAGTGGAGGGATCGACTGTTTGCCCTAGTTACCTGTTATGGTCTCTTCTCACCAACGTGATGTGATGCTTGTCAGCATCATCGATTAGTGCCGATTTTGGCCTTGGGGCAATTAAATATAAGTGTACTTTAAAATCTAGTCACGACTAGATTCTCTCATGATTTGTTTTCAATCACTTGATGCTAAAGTTGATCGACACCAAGTTGAGGAGCTTTGGTGTAGATGGTTTGTGGATACTAGCAGCTCACGTGTGTGGATATTTATTGGGTATGAATGGCTTGCAGGGTGTCATATTCTCTGGTTTGATGCTGCACTATTTAACAATGGTATACCCTTCTTTCCATCAAACAATTGCTTTTCTTTTTGGCGATTCGCTATGGAGACCCCAATCCTCCTTGAAGCTACTTGTCGCCAGATGGCTTTCCTGGGCAAAATCATGGACAAAATCATGGACATACGTCTGCAAGAAGGCCTCTTCTCCTGACATCCTCCCATTCTCCACAACGTTAAGAGGATTCTAGGAAAGGAATTCCTCATGGCGTATCATAGGTTAGAGCCAACATCGATATCCCAACCTTTTTTCTTGCAATGATAACTTACATGGGTACTAGTAAGCAGAAAGCAAAATTGTTAATGCAAATGATGTTTAAGCATCGCCTATTGGAGGAAATAGATACTGTATTGGACAATATTGATGCCAATCTTAGAATTCCGCTACCCCAAAACTATTATTTGTCGCTAGGCAATAGAGTGGAGGTTAAGAAGCTTGTGATTGTTACTTCTCTAGATTTCGAGTCTCTCCAAGCAACCTGGCTTGGCATCTCCAGGAACATTGATTTCTTGTTTAAAGAGGCTGACATTCATAGCGGTTTCACTTTAGATTGGCGGGCAAATTTTCTTTGTGATGAAGATATTGCAGGTATCGATGACTTCGGGATTTTGGAGAACAGAGATCTAGTGGATGGAAATGACTGGGGTTTTGGGTTGGGCGAAGAGTGGATCCAAAATGACTACCGACTCCCACAGGAGAAGGCAAAATCAGCTGCCCATGTGAATTGTGGCACAGAATGTCCCATTGTTCTGGATGCAGCTAATGCGCTAGCGGATGATGCTTTTGAAGACTCTCTTTGACTCCAGTTGTCACTAGGCACTCCGGTCTCTTTGCTTTTTTGAGCTTGTATGTTTTTGTCTGAAAACCTCTGTTTCTGTAAGAGGTTGGTTTATGTCTGCAATCTTCCAGCCCTCAGGGTTGTTCTTTCTTGTCTTAGACTTGAGCTATGGTAGGGGGTTTTCCTCCTGATTCTTTACCCCTACTACTCATTTTGAATGAGGCCTTGTATCCTCCTTTTTGTTTAATACAAGGGTGTTGCCCCTATGCAACTATTTACTTATTAAAAAAAAAAATTAATAATAAAATATATTTCTCAAACTTTAAATAAAAACAAACTTTTAATTTATTAATCAATTAACTTAATTTCAAAATTATATGGATTAATTTGAGAGAGTCAAATAATAATAGTCAACACTAGTTAAATATCAGATTTTCAAATAAAATGACTTAAAACATTTCAAACAAAAAAAAAATAGTGATGTTAATGTGTATCATGTAAATTTTGATATTGTTATAGATCCAACCTTTTCTTTAATTAAACTTTATTATCTTTTTTCTTTAAATGTGTACCTTATAAATTTCAATATCATTGTAGATCCAACATTTTCTTTTGTTCAAATTTATTATCTATTTCATTTATATTTAGCTATGAAGTTCAATTGTCACAAATCTTTCAACTTTCTTGTTTATTTTTTATTAATTATGTAAGTTTGTCTTGTACATTTTGTTATGTCTGAATTTTATTATTTATGTTTTTTGAATTTCTATTTGATAACAAATAAATCCTTTAATCTAACCTCATCCCTTGTGAGATGGCATTCCTTGGATCACTATTGCAATAAACAATAGTAATATATTTAAAAAATAATAATAAAATATATATAAAAAAATAAAAAATAAATATAGTACTTTCATTCTATTGATCAATTAACTTAATTTCAAAATTCTATTGATTAGTTATTAATTAGTTGATATTTTAAATTCATAAAATTTTGTGATGTTTCAAGGAAGAAAATGAATGGAATGAGGGTCTCCATCAAGCATTAAATAATAGTTCCTTTGTATTACTTAAACTTTATTATATATTTCCTCCTAGATGAGTACCATGTAAATTTTAGATCTATTGTAAACCCACTTTTATTTTAAATGTCTTTTCTTTTGGCATTTAAAAGTTCTAGAATACTCGTTTACATGAAGAATTTCAAGCTTCAATTGCAATCTTGCATTGCATGAAGAATTTCAAGCTTCAATTGTACAGTAACAATCTCGCATTGCATGAAGAATTTCAAGCTTCAATTGTACAGTAACAATCTCGCATCGCATGAAGAATTTCAAGCTTCAATTGTACAGTAGCAATCTCATAGTATCCAGTGCTTCTAAATGTCATTTCCTTTTTTATTAAAAATAAATTTACACCTATAACAACCATGCGAAATAAATACATAGCAACACTAGTTCTATTCAAATAAGGAAATTAGTCTACAATATACAAGTGATGGAGTACACAAAAAATTAAGGAAAAAAGCTTTTTCTGTTTTTTGAAGTGATTGTTTGTTGGGCTTTTTAAAGGAGAATTTTTTTATGCATGCTTTTATAGTAAAAATCCATAAAGAGCTTATAGATTCAAATTCCATCAAATTTGAAGCGATAACATGGTCTTATCTACGTAGCAAAATCTGACACAACTCTCTTAGAAGGTTTTATGGGATTTATAATATCCTAGCCATGAATATTGTCAAAGGTTTTGAAAAATATACAAGAGATTCAATGGTAGGATTATAATTACATATTAATTCATTCAAAATTACAATTACCAAAAAAATAATAGAAAAGATAGTGAGATTGATAGTGAAGTACTAACTATTGTAGTTATAAAGTTTTGTTTACATGAAATTGTGGATGGTAGTGGAGTACTTGCTTTCTATAGTTCTAATTTTCTTACATAAGAAATTATTGATAATGATTTTATTTTATTTTTTAATATATTTAATGTTAACCTATCAATAAACATCTCTCTACAATTGTTGAATCCTCCCTCTTACCACCTAAATGTCATTTCAATAACATCAAGATATGAAAAATGTTCCATTTGAAGACACAATATTTTATAGTGAAACAAAAGCAATAAAATATTTCTTGCATTTCATTGTCATCACAAGAAAATGATAAAAAATTAATAAAAAGTTATGGAGAGGACATTATGTAATTTAGGCCAATCAAAACATGAAACAAATCGTTCATATAACTATCTTTCAAAGGATTGATAATAGAACATATTTTTCAAAATTTAAATAAAAAATAACTTTTATTCTATTGGTTGATTAATTAATAATCAAAATTATGTCAATTATCTTGAGAGGGACATATAATAATAGTCAACACAAATCAAATAATCGAGTCTCGAAAGTCATTGAATTTAATGATATTTCACTCGGAAAAAAACATATGGGATGATATTCTTAACATATCTCTATCAAATAATGAGACCTTTAATATATCTACACCCTTCTAGATATACACCATGTAAATTTCACACCCATTGTGGACCCACTTGCAAAGATAAGTCTGTGTTCCTTGTTTAATAATTTAAAATATTATGGAGACTTCCAGCCACAAATAATTTCTTAGGTAGATCTTTTTCTTCTCAAATAGATAAAGTTGTTTTAACTTGTGTTTTGATGTTAAATATTTTTTATTAAGGTAAGTAGGGTTTTGAAAGGCCCAGAACCTTTTCCAAAGAGAAAGAGAAAGATATAGCATTAAGTGCAGTGAAATACCAAGAACAACGAGACAGCAAAAAACAGAACCTAAAACATCAACAAAACAACAAACCTAGAAAAGAAATTAAAAGAGCAAAAAAACAGCCAACTCAGATGTTAAATGTTAACATTCAATAATCTGCACTCATATTTTTTTTCTCAAATACCAAACATTGAAGATCAATCACAGATTGGTGGGTTGGAAAGCAATCCCATTGTAATTGGAATGGACAGAGCAATTTTAAAGACAGTTACCTTGTTCTGTATGCACAACCAGGTTAGATATTCACTACAATTGTTTTCCCTTCACATTAGAAGAATTTATATCTCTGTACAACTAACCCCTTTTACTGTAATTATTATTGTTTTGTTTGATTATCATATATGTTTGTGAAAGTATTATTAGAATTTTATATATATCGAATTTTTTTTTTAGAGATTTTATATCAAATCTTGAATCATTCAGCATTTGAGTTACGATTAAGTTTTCTTTGATTAAAAGCAAATTTTTAGTTTCTTCTGTTGTTGATCATTTTTTTCTTGCAATTTTTTTAACCGCGATCTCTTATATAACTTACATTCTCTCAATAAATTATGGACTGAGATATCCATAAAATCTTCCACAATATAATCCTAACCTCATCCATTATGAACTTTCTGATATCATCAATATGATAAATTTAAAATAATATTTTATCTTACATACACTTAATTTGAAAACTTTGTTTACAATTTTATTTTACACACTTAATTTGAAAACTTTGTTTTCAAATATTATAAACTTTGTTTTAAAAATATTGAAACTGCTGGTTTTTTTTCAAATATTATAAATTTTGTTTTAAAAATATTGAAACTGCTGGTTTTTATTTAGTTTGCAACTAGGCAAGCAAAGTGAAATATTCAAATATTCAAATCTCCTATGAGCTTTCTGAATTTAGATGTGAGGATTTTGTATGTGCAGGATTCATCAGCCTGGACTGTGGCGCAGATGGTGGATATAATGATCCACGTGGCATTAGCTGGACCTCAGATGAACAATACATTAATTCAGGTGAAAAAAGAAGCATTTTGACTGATCAGTCAGAGGTGGACCAGCCATTGAAACATCTTCGCTGTTTTCCTCAAGGCAAGCGAAATTGCTACAAGAAAATACTTAATCCGCGCGTGTTTCTTATATGGTAACTATGATGGCCGTGAGTCACAACCACAAATTGAATTGCTGGTTGTCGCTAATTTTTGGGCCACTGTTGTAATAAACAATAGTAACAAGACCTTTTGCAACGGAATAAATGCAATGGCAAGAGGTCCCTCCATTAATGTGTGTTTTGCTCGCAGTACGGATAATGTTCCTTCCATTTCAACCTTGGAATTTCGCCTGCTCATGCCAGCTATGTATGAGGTTGTAGGACAATATCTCTCTTTAATCAGCACAGTACACATGGATTATGGAAAATTGTCAGAAGCCCCTGTAAGGTAGTTTCTTTCTCTATGGTTTTTACTATTTTTCTTGGAAAATAAATATACCAAGCATAGGATCAACACTTAAATATAAGGAGAACCAGGCACTTCTGATGTTCTATTATGATGGCAGGTCTTGTGACCTTACTTCATTCAGATCGAGAGTCACTACATAGAAGACACTTTTATTTAGGAACAACTTCCATATTACAAGCCAATTATGGAAGACCAAAGTTCAATTGTGATTGGAGGGACTTGGCAAGAAATAATTTGAGTGGTTCAAACAACTGTGAGTTCAAAGTTGAAACATATGCATCTGGGTAGTTCTAACTTATGCTATATTATTCAGATTATGTACAGTATTGTGAGAATTTTTATTTTTGAGATATAGGAATTTGGCAGACAATGACTTAAACGGGTCAGTGCCAATTGGTCTCTCTAGACAAAAGCAACGTGGAAAACTCATTCTAAGGCAAGTTTTTCTTTTCTTAAAATGTAAATCAATCAGTAATTATGTTGTCCGTATGATAGGATTCATATGTAATAATTCTGTTAAATTTTGCAGTGTTTATGTCAATGAAAAGCTTTGTCAAGTAGGCATTTGCAAGGATGCCCGAAAAGGAAAGACTAGCAAAACACTAGTTGTTTGGTTAATAGTAGCAGGGGTTGCAATACTTATAATCTTTACTGCAATATTAATCTTTATCAAAATTAAATCAAGCAGAAAAATTCGAAAAGGTAAGTCACCTTAAATCATATTCCTCTTTGACATTTGCTCTTTACTTATGGGTTATCATTTTGATAAAATGGAACATAGTCTTGTACTGAAAGGGACAAAATGCAGGGAAAACTGAAACAGGACATTTGAATCTTGACAAATTTGATGGATGTCGATCGTTCAGTTTCGAAGAGGTAAGAGTTCTGACTAGCAACTTTCAGACGGAGATTGGAAAAGGAGGATATGGAACTGTTTATCTTGGTTGTCTTCAAGACAAGGATGTGGCCGTCAAAATCTTGTCTGATAAATCACATCAGGGTGCCATACAGTTTTCCACAGAGGTATAACCAAGGGCTCATTCATACCCATTTTCTATTTAAAACTTGAGAACTTTAGTCTCTCCAATAAAAACTAGAACTATTAAAATTTAGAATCTTTAATGTTAGTAGATTTCTACAATTCACGAGATTTTATTGTTATCGAATTTGATTACGTGAATTAATTTTTGCGTCAACGTTTCCTATCACACTCCGTGATCCATTACAGGATATTAGATATCTCTGACTTACCGATGATGGATCACAGACTGTGATCTGAAACATTGATGTAAAAAAATTCACACAATCAAATCCAGAAACAGCAACAGTAAAATCTTTAATATCTTTGATCAGTATGATCGAAACTTTGAACAATTGCTGCAGGTAGAAATTCTCTCCAAATTACACCATAAGAATCTCGTAAAACTTATGGGATACTGCAAAGAGGAACAAAATTTGGATCTTGGATATGAATAGATGTCCAATGGAGACTTGCGACATTTTCTTGATGGTATGTTTTGCAATGTTGCTCAATTTTATGATTTATAGGAATGTTTTCTGGTTACTTAATCAAAGTCATACATTGCTTGGGTTCAGGTCAAACTTCTTCAAGAAATTATCTAGACTGGGAAAGAAGACTCAGCATTGCATTAGATGCTGCCCAAGGTTAAAAAGAAATACTCTAGAATGGGAAGAAAATTAAAAAGCTTAGCGCTAATCTTGAAAGAGATCATGGGGTCTAATTCGTGCTTATCTTTTTCCAGGATTGGAATATCTACATGTAGGGTGCAAGCCAAGCATTATTCACAGAGATGTAAAGAGCTCCAATATTTTGTTGAATGACCAAATGGAAGTAAAACTAGCAGATTTTGGGTTGTCAAGGATGGGACCACTGGATGGAGCTACACACGTATCTACCCTTGTAAAGGGTACCACTGGATATCTAGATCCAGAGTAAATATGCTTTTCTTTTCTTTATTGATACTCAATTCAATTATATATGTGGATTATTTAAGGGTTTTTAAACCTTCAACTCTTACAGTCCATCAATTCAAGTATGATGTAGAGAACCTTGCCCCTACCCTGTTTATCTCACACCCAGTTGCCCTTGAAAAACGGAATTAACCACGAACAAACTCGTGTAGGAAAAGGTCTCACATAGCTGCATGAGCAATGCATAATCACAGTATATGAGTCTATTTATAACATATGTATTTCTTCTCCATTTAGGATGTGCATAAATAAGGAGGTGTTGAGCTGCTAGATGCCCTAAATCTTATACCAAAGTAATTTGATCAAGTCACTTATGCCTTGGACATTTCAAAGAAGAGGTTAAAGGCTCTTTTCAATGCCATTTATGCTTTGAATCGTTATGAGAGGATTTTGATGATTTCTTACAAGGTTATCAACTATTATCTAAACAATCGAAATAGAAGATTGAGAATTTCTTTTAGAATGGTTGATATCTTTTTGTTTTTTTCGATATAATGGTAAAATAGACTTACTAGTTGGTTTTCTACAGATATTATACTACAAATCGATTGACAGAAAAGAGTGATGTTTATAGCTTTGGAGTTGTTTTGATGGAGATTATTAGTGGAAAACATCATCACTTTGTAGAGGATTCAATATCTAACAGTGAACACATACAAATCACTAATTGGGTAATTATAAAGACAATTTTTTAAATCTCAAATTAAACTTAGAATAATAAGAATTTTGTTTTCATTAATATTTTGAAATAGTTATGGACTTTGAAAACTCAAAATATCTAATCTTAAAATTTGATTGTTACTACTAAATTATAAGTTGTCATTTATGTCAGGTAAGGGCGTCCCTATTAAAGGATGACATAGAGAACATTGCAGATCCTAATTTACTTGAAAATTATGATAAAGATGCAATGTTGAAAGTGGCAAATTTGGCAATGATTTGTACTTCACCTTATTCTAAGAATAGGCCTACAATGAATGAGGTAGTGTTAGAATTAAAGGAAGCAAGTCGATTCCAAACACATCACTACTCAAATGTGGAGTTCCATGAAATTGCATCCTCTCATGATCATCCTTCTTTACAAAGCTCTCATAATGTGGACTCAGATGTGTCATTATATTCAGTTGGTAGATGAAGTAGATGAAGATATTACAAAATGGACAAGGGAACACTCACAAGAAATCAAAATAGCAGTAATGAAATCCTACCTCTATTGTGGCTTATTTATTTATATTCACATCAATAGCCTATCATAACTTTTTGTAAAGAAAATTAACTTTTTGCAAAAATATCTATTGTCCAACTGAAAATTTATGACCACTTTTGACATCCATGGCTTGCCTTTTGATAGAAGTATGGGATCAATATTTTCTCACCCTCCTTTTTATTGCAAACATTTTATATGATTCACAAGTTGTGACTATTAAAAATGTAAAAGTTTTAATTTTTAAAGAAGTTATAGTTTTAATTATTACCACATACCACATATTTATTGATCTCATTTGTTCTTACACTTGCATTGTAGCTACATAGTTCTTCACCATTTCAAAAAATAGTTTGTGATATTTCTTAGCTTTTCATCAACAGTCTTTTAACTACTATTAATGTGTACTTACCACTAGGTTTGAAATTGATTTTCTTCTCAAGATACTATAAAATGATTTTCCAATATTTCAAAAAATGAGGACCTATAAGGTGCTTGAAAAAATAATTACTTTAAATTATTTAATTCTAGACCACTTTTGTGACTACAAAATTAATCTCCACAAGTACAAAATTGACCTTGCTCTAGAATTGTGAACTTTGTTAATTTAGTTGCATAGAATCTACTCACCTTCCTATCCATAGCCTACAAAAACTAAATAATAATTGCTTTAGGGGAATTTTCTAATCAAATATGGTATCCTGTGGTCAAACTTATAGATAGGCCAAATCAATTATCAAAACAAATATTAAAGACAAGAATAAGTCCAATATTTCCTTGTGTTGATACCATGTTGATGTCAAGTACTTGTGATGATGCAATAAATAATAGTCTCCTAATCTCTATATTTTATATCCCTCTTTCTAGATTTCAAATGAGTTCATGTTTTTCCTTAGATACAACATGCTAGCACAAAAGAAATCAATTATCGGAGCAAATATTAAGGACAAGAATAAGTCATCCAATATTTCCTTGTGTTGATACCATGTTGATGTCAAGTACGTGTGATGATGCAATAAATAATAGTCTCTTAATCTCTATATTTTATATCCCTCTTTCTAGATTTCAAATGAGTTCGTGTTTTTCCTTAGATACAACATGCTGGCACACAAGCTAACATTTTTTCCCCTTCAGTATTGAAGTCATCACATTGAGTAAGAGGGATTTTGCAAGAACCCAATTTTACATTTGAATTTGAAAATCTAGGAGTTACTTACAATAATGAAAATAACATAGGTGAAGCATCATAAATTGTATCCCTAAACAATTTTGTACTCACTTAGGCTCACACAAATTTCAAATTGCAAACATCATTTTCACTCCATTGTCTATTTCTTTGTTCAGCCCTAATAGGCTGGACAAGGGCACCCTAGGCACCCATATCCACCCTAAAAGGGCCCAATTTGGACCTTTCAATGGTCAAAAAATGTAGGCAGGAATTCCTTCTCCATGTCGGCCTGCTTCGAAAATTCAAGGATGTTTCATGAGGTGAGGTATAAAAGCAAGCCTTACCCACTCATTTAAGACATCCATCTTACATCTATCTGCATTATCTCTCAAGTTAATATTCATGTTCCAGTGCGCAAGTGATCAATGTACTATCAAGGCAATGAAGGAGAGGTCAAGTATTCAGACTTCAAACATTTAAGATGTCATCCATGATCAAGATATTATGAACACATCTTTACATTTCTACATGACAAACATCTTTATAAAGGCATAAGATTCCAATTTCAACATTTCAATTCCAGACCTAGCCTCTGACCTTTTGAAGGCATGTTTTCCATTTCAATTTCAATTCAATTATAGGGTTAATTCCAAACCCCGTGTTTGACCTAGGCAAACCCTTATCAACAATATTAGAATATCCTTATTTCTATTATTTAATGGTTAATTATGTACGATATTGTAGATATTAGGAGTTTCCTTTCTTGCTTCAGTTATTAGTTGTTTCTAATTTGAAACATCAATCTTGTAATTCTATTTAATGATCTTCTCAATCATTAGTAAATACATCAAATTTTTACCAAATATTTATGCGTATTATGGTATCAGAGCCCGAAATTCTTTCGGAAAAACTTATCAAAAAAAAGTTTGTGTGAATTTTTCTTAAGTTTTGAAAAATTTCTCTTTCGGAAATCGGTTTTTTCCAGTGTTCTAGGTGTTCGCGTTTGAATTCATGCGACTTGTTTGTGACTCCCGACGACGTTGCACACATTTTTTTGCGCGATTCTGTTTCCATTCGCCATCGAGAGTCGTATGTTGTTGTGTACGTGTAGCGTGACCTTTTTTGTCCCCATTTTTTTTCTTCTTCGTCGTCGTGTTTCTTGCAAACCCTTTACTCGCAATTTTGTCTTATGTTCATTGGCCACGACTGCTTCTGTGACTCTGCATGATTCATTTTCGTGCCTCTACACCAAATCACGTCGTGGCTTATTTCGCGATCTGTTTTGGCTCTCTGCAACTATTTTCGATGGGATTTTCTTTTTTTTTTGGCTCTATGTATTTTGGCGCCCAATCTCTTTCCAATTTTCTGCATTTCTACAACATATTTTTGCCGCTTAGGGTCTCTGTCAGTTTCGACAAGTGTTTTGAACCCTCCGATCAAGTTGAACTTTTATTTCAATTACAGATTCTTGGTGGGTTTTTCAAAACCTCAACTAGGTCACTGCCAGAATTTTTGGGTCTTCCACCATCGTGCCCGACTCTGCTTTGAAATCTGTGCACATTTTCTACCTTCGTTTTCTTGCACATGTCATGTTTACACGATTTCACGAGTTTTCTACCTCGATATTCATGACATCATTCAATGGCATCTTTGACAAATATTCTACCCGAGGGAAGTCAAAAATTCAATGGTAGAAATTATAACACCTAGAAACAGTGGATGCTCACAATTTTTGGGTATTGCCTTATTGATCAATTGGTTCTTGGAAAAGTCTCACGTCCCTCTGTAGATGGTCCTGATCAAACCAAGTTGGATGAGCAAAATCGTGAAGTTGTCATGCTCATCAAGCTTTCAGAGACCGATGATCAGCTTCCTCAGATTCCTTCCGGCAAAACAATTGCCGAGATACCGGAGCATCTCAAGACACTGCATGAGACATCTTTTTGAAAAATATATGCTCTTCTCTATTGTCATGGATGAGCGCAGCTCAATCAAATCAGAGACATCCATGATCAGTTAGAGGCCATTGGTCAAACTATGGAGGACATGGTCGTGATCACTCTAAAGAGCTTACCAAAGTCCTACAAGCATTTTGCCGAAACTCTCAACATCACCTCAACCGGTGTTGATCTAAAGTTTGCTAACCTCTGCATGAAACTTCTGCAGTAGAACCGGTGGAAGCAATAGTTCGGCAACAGTACCATCTCATCCTCTATAGAACAAGCATTTGCTGCCAAATCCTTTTAGAAGGATAAAGGCAAATCTTAGTCTTTTCAGTCTTCTCAGCAGGAACCCTCTGCTCCGTCATCAAAAGGCTCGAAGAAAAAGAATGTTCAGTGCAATTACTGCCATAAGTATGGTCATATGAAAGTTGAGTGTGGTAAACGCTTGGGTAGACTGGCTAGGCAAAGTGGTTCACAATCGAAGGCAAATGTAGCGGAGCACACTGAGCAAAGCGAGTCTGCCTTTTACGCCTTCATGGCTACAAGATCTACAGACCATGTCAAATCTTTTGCCTGGTATATTGATTCAGGTGCCTCTCGCCACTTCACTCATTGTCGGGATTGGTTCAGTGATTTTCAGCCTTACTCAGATTCAATCATTTTTGGAGGCGGGGAAGAGTACACACTTGTCGGAAACAGCAATGTGCAGATTCAGTCTGGAGGGAGGAAATTAATTTTCCTCGATGTGTACTACGTTCCAGGAATGGAACTCAACCTCCTCTCAGTCAGTCAAATTCTGAGACATTCTCCTCAGCTCGACGTGACCTTCAGCTCACATCAATGCAGTATCATTGATCGGGAGACTCAGACAACTGTTGTTGTGGGTCTTGAGGATCATGGTCTTTTCAGACTAGTTGACTCAGGTGATTCTCAGGAGCTTGCCCTGGCAGCCAAGCGCTCCTCTATTAGTACACTCTGGCATCAGCAGTATGGGCACTTAAATGTGCATTATCTTTCTCAGCTTGTTCGAGAAGATCTTGTCATCGGATTGTCAGAGATCCAGACCCAAAACCTCAGAGTTTGCGAAGCATGTTAGGCTGCGAAATAGCATTGGACTCCCTTTTCGGATGGCAACTCCTGGAGAGCTTCTAAGGTAATTCAACCAGTCCATGCTGATATTTGTGGACCTATGGCTACTCTTGTTACAGGGTCCAGGTATTTTCTACTTTTTGTTGATGATTTTAGTAGAAAAATGTGGGTGTATTTTCATCAAAAATCAGAAGTGTTTGTTGCATTTCAAAAGTTCAAAGCTTTAGTAGAAAAAGAGTCTAGTAATCATATAAATACTCTTCGATTTGATAATGGGGGAGAATTTTGTTCTTCTGCTTTCTCCCATTTCTGTTAACAACATGGCATCAAGCACCAACTCACCACACCCTACACCCCTTAGCAAAATGGTGTCGTCGAGCAGAGAAACCGCACGATTTTCGAAATGGCCCGGTCTATGCTTGAACACAAGTGTTTCGAAGAAGTTTTGGGCTTAAGCAGTTAACACTGCAGTCTATCTTCTAAATCGATCTCCTATTGTGGCTGTGAAGAAGAAGACTCCTGAAGAGGCTTGGTCAGGCCAGCCGCAAGCCCAGAATCAGTCACCTGAAGGTTTTTGGCTCCACTACTTTTGTTTGGATCCTTGACGCTAAGTGCACCAAGTTGAATTCCAAGAGCCAAAAACTCATGCTCACCGGCTATAGTAATAATCACAAGGCCTACCAACTGATTGACATCGAGACAGATCGTCTCATCTTCAATCGTGATGTGGTTTTTGACAAGGGTAGAGGACCATTTCAGCGCTCTCCTCCAATTGTGGATATCGAGGATCGGCCTTTGAAGGCTAAAAACTTGGGTGTCCGTCTTCCATTAGGTCCACCTGATGGGAGGGCACCAGCTATTCCAACTCCTGCACCTACACCAGTTCCTTCTCCTACAGGATCACCTAGACATGCAATTGCACCACCTGACTTTCCTCAGGATTCATCCGATCTTCTGTTAGATGAATCCAATCCTACTCCACCTCCTGCATTTGATGTTGGCACTTCTACTCTCCAGCCTAAATGGTGGGCTAAGACACTTGTTGATCTTCATGATGATGAGCTCATCGAGGGTAGAACTACTCGAAAGAAAAGCAAGCAGCCTGATTATGTCAATTTTGCTCTCATGGCCAACATTCACAATGTGTATGAACCACAAACATACACAGAGGTGAAAGGGATACCTGAGTGGGAACAAGCTATGGCAACTGAGCACTAGAGCTTGCTGAAAAAAAACAGTTGGGTTCTGTTCGATCTTCCTCCAGGGAAGAAACCCATTGGATGCAAATGGGTCTATGAGGTAAAATACAATGTTGATGGTACTTTAGATAAGTACAAGGCTCGTCTTTTTGCCAAAGGCTTCTTTCAATGTGAAGGCATTAATTACGAGGAAACCTTTGCTCTGATTGCAAAGATGAGCACCATCAGATTAGTCCTAGCCATGGCAACTCAGTGTGGCTGGAAGGTCCATCAGATGGACGTCAAGAGTGCCTTCCTAAATGGTGAGTTACACGAAGAGGTCTACATGACGCAACCTCCTGGTTTCAAGGTTGTCAGAAAAGAACACCAAGTGCTCAAATTGGTAAAAGCACTCTATGGCCTAAAATAGGCTCCTTGGGCATGGTACATGAAAATTGATAAGTACCTGACAGATTAGGGTTTCCAGAGGAGTCCTTCCAACTCAAATTTGTATGTCAAGACTAATGGTAGTGATATCACTATTCTGGTTATATATGTTGATGATCTGATCATCACAGGCAGTTTGACATCCTTGATTCAGGGATTCAAGTAGAGTTTATGTCAGTCCTTTGGCATGACCGACCTTGGGCTTCTGCACTACTGCCTAGGTGTTGAGATTTGGCAATAGCCTCATGGCATCTTCATCTCTCAGTCCAAATATGCCAAGGCTCTAGTAGACAAGTTCCAAATGTAGGATTGCGAACCTACCTCTACACCTATGGAGAAAGGCTTGAAGTTGTCCAAATCCGGTTCTTCAGTTGAGAATGAATCCGATTTCAGGCAACTAGTGGACAATTTAATATATCCCACCTCCACTAGACTTGATCTGAGCTATGCAGTGAGTTACATATCCCGCTTCATGATAGCTCCTACATCAGAACATTGGGTTTCAACGAGGCAGATCTTGCACTATGTCAAGGGCACTTCCGACTTTGGTATCTTCTATGGACAGACCAAAGATCCCAAACGCATTGGTTACACAGATTTGGACTGGGCAGGCTCTGTTGATGACAAAAAGTCTACATCCGGATATGTCTTCAATTTGGGCACAGGTGTTAGCAACAGGCCGTAAGAAGCTGAATATCGAGGAACAGTCAAAGCAACTTGTGAGGCAATTTGGCTTCGAAGGATACTTTCTAACTTTCAGCTATCTCAAGCAGGTCCTACACCCCTCTTTTGTGACAATCAAGGGGTGTTGAAACTCGCAAAAAATCTAGTCTTCCATGAGCAGACCAAGCATGTTGAGCTTCATTGTCACTTCATCCACAAGCTGGTTGAAGATGGATTTGCAGTATGTTCCTACAAAGGACCAAACTGCAGATATCCTCACCAAGTCCCTACTTCCAAATAAGTTTGCTAAGTTCAGGGGGCTACTCGGTGTAGTAGACAAATTATCCATTAAGGGAGGGTATTAGAATATCCTTATTTCTATTATTTAATGGTTAATTATGTACAATATTGTAAATATTAGGAGTTTCCTTTCTTGCTTCAGTTATCGGTTGTTTCTAAATAGAAACATCGATCTTTGTAATTCTATTTAATGATCTTCTCGATCATTAGTAAATACATCAAATTTTTACCAAATACTTAAGCGTATTAAACAACACAATTTTCCTTCTATTGTGTGCAGTTGACAAATTTAGAAGATATTAGTTATAGATTTGGGAAGAGCAAACAGAGACAAATTTAGCTTTTGCAGAGGCATAAATTGGAGGACAAGGTCACTCAGGCAAATTTGTCCAGCAATTTTCTAACAAAACTTCAAGGAAACACTCAAAACAACATCCTAATCCTGGAAAGATATATGTTGTCCGCATTTGAGCTCATGGACAAGGGTGCTTCGAGCAAAATCGTCTCACATTCTCGAGTCCATAGTTTAGACACGGGTTCTTTTTTGTTTCCTCTTTCCTAATCTATACTTTATGTCCATATCTGATCTGAGACTATATGTGCATGCTGATTACTATCAATTTCACATCCTTATCCCCCTATAGATCTTGCATTCAATTTATATCTTTCGGTGGCTCATTTTCAACTCCCAACCCAAGGAGTACTGAATTCACCTTGTGCTCAGATGTGAGATTAAGCCAAGTGGATCCATTCTCCTTCCAAATGTAATCAGTGGAGCTAGGTTTAATTCGTTAAATCCTATTTCCCAACATTACAATAGGACAATGGTCAATTCCTAGGAATGTATGTACATAAACTCAATTTGATTATGTTATTTGCCAACTTTCATACTAAAATATGCCTTGTATACACTAATTATTGTGAGAATTGTCGGGAACACTAGGCAACTAGAAACAACAAATGAGAGACAAAGTGCAAAGCAAAAAGGAAGATTGATGTATTAGTGAGGATAATGAATGTGTAGGAGAGAGGAACATATATAAGTGAGATGCCCTACCTACCATGCCACCTAAGTAGCCACCTTTAACACACACCAATAAGCAACTCAAGTGAGGAGAAAAGTGGCTCCATACATCAAAGCTTAATAAGGTATAAAAGTACAATATGCAACAACAAAAATCATTCCCATATGAGAGGAGCGACGAAATGCAGCCCCCCCTTGATGTAGAATCTCCTACAATAATGGTAGATGCTTGACAATGAATGTTGAAACTGATCCAAGCGTGACCAACAACATTCCTCTGCTTGGGAAGAAATAGTATTGCAGAAGTATGCAAGTTATCTTCTCACTTCTGAAAGGAATATGAGGAAAGAAAACTCGAGATGAAGAAAGCCTCTAAACTTTTCACAAGTTTCTCCATGTCGATGTTGAAAGGTACCATAGTCAAATCAAGTGTTCAGGGCAACAATAATGAAGATGGCAATCTAGAATCGGATGAAGACCAATGCAGATCATAGCTCAAAGATAATGATGAGCCCTTCAGATGCTAGTCAAGAATCTCTAAGCAAATGTCAAAGTGTGACAAATGCTTATAGGATGAATATGGTACCATAAAGATTCAGGTACAATGACCATGGATGTATGGTGATAGCTAGACTAATGAGAATTTGGTATTGCCACGATATTAGTAAAAAGAGGCTAAGGGAGAATAAGAGGGTCTGAAGATGTGCCCATAACATCAAAAGATGATGCAACTCCATAGGAATCATGAAAGAGGAGATGAATGTCCTTAATAGTGTTCTCCAAGTCTGCAAAAATAAGATGCAATTCTGGTAGAGATGTGTCCCAATGAGCCATCTTAGGAAGATGATGAAAATCTTGTAGCATTGAACCACTGGAAGTTGTCAAAGAAGCATCACTAAACTTGGAAGTAGCAACAGTGTCCTCAATTTGAGGAGATTAAATGTTCTCAATTGGAGGAGATGAAGTGTCTTGAACTATGGAAACAATATGTGTGCAACAATTTGTGATTCAAAATGAATTTTCTTAACACTAAAAACAATTCAAAATCATTAAAAACAACAACAATCAAGATAGGGAAAAAGTATATATGGTTTATGCTTAGCCCGAATGCTTGGGATTTAGAGCGGGCCAGACTAGCTTTACATGTAGACAAGTTGAGGTGAGAGCCTGACTCAGCAAATAACAGGGGTGGAGGGGAGATATGATGGAGTAGCTAATGAGGAGCATTGGAATTAATTAACAACACAAAATGGAATTGGCATAAATGATAACCTGAAATTCCCAAAGAATGAGTAGCATTTGTGTTGTTATATTTGGCTAGCTCTTCTTTAGTCCATAACATTTAAACACAAGACAAAAACAAATGTCTATAAGCATAAATATAATACAACTAGGATATATTAAAATGATTAAAAATGTTTATTATACTTAACAAATGGTGTTTGAGTTTTAGGGCACTAAATGACACTGAGGAGAGATTAAATATTCATGACACAAAAGGAATGGCATAGAAGTTTTATTATAGAAAAATCTAGAGGGCATGGAATGATGTCATGAGAAAACCTCAAAATAATGAAAGTCTACCAGTAGAAATAAATCTTGCAAAATTCAGTGCCTGATCAAGTAAAATAAAACAAGAAAGCTTCAATGCTTCATGATAAAGTATATGGCATGCCATATATCAAACAAAATAATAAAACAAGAAAGTTCCAATGCGTAATGAAAGGAGAGATAGCTGACATAATTATTTTGTTACACAGGCTGCAAGGAGATGTTGATACATTCAATTTGGATGAGTGGATGTTCTTTTTCATACAAGTTATATATGTTGGTGAATCATACCTAGACTGGGCAAAGTTAATTAGTGACAGATTGCATTATATGATCGCTTTCTTTCCTCTTAATAAGTTCTTCTACATGTCATCCTAGCTATTCTATGCCCTATCCTGCACAAGATATTGGCATAGTCTAAATCATGTGGAGTTATTTGATGACAACATTCAAATTTATGATTTTTATCCAAATTTGCAGTTAGAAAAGAGCTACTCCAATTTTAGAAGAGTGAACGATGTGTTCACCATGAGACTTGTGAGAGAATTGCGAGGTGACTTGGGAAAAAGGATTTCATCAAAACCAGCCAATTTAGTCACCAAGTGTAGAAGCTACTTCATACAATTTCAAAGATTCACCTACATCAGAGTAGACAGATATGATGGTTTTCCTCAAAAACTCCCCAAATATGCAGAAGACGACTTTGTCCTAATTGAAGTATGTAGGCAGGTTTGTGAAGTTAACAAAAGTTGTGCTGAGAGAAGAAATATTGGTATTCAATTCCCTATTGGCTTGGGTTATTACCTTTGAAAAACTCAATTGGATGCATTAAATAGTGAAAGTGATCAAAAAGTTTGTTAAAAACAACTTGCAATTCCCTATTGGCTTTGGTTATTATCTTTGTAAAACTCAATCAGATGCATTAAATAGTGAAAGGGATATTGTCAAATACACTGCTGCAACTTATGATCACCTCAAGCTACACTTTGACAGCAAATTTTTTGTTAAAAACAACTTGCACTTAGGCCCTACATTTAATCATGTTTCTCATCTGGAGGATTACTAGGCAGATTGTGTAGACAACCATGAGGATCAAAAAAGAAATTGGATGAGATTGAGTTTGAAGCAAATAATAGATTGCCAATTAGGTTGAGATGTGGAATGCGCTGAAAACAATGAATCTGATTTGGTTGATTCCATCAACATAACCAACATCCAAACGCAACCATTGGTTCCTATATATTGGAGTTTGCCAGAGCAAAGAGATCTGAAAACAAGAACTGTCGTAGTCCTGAAAAGGACACAAAATACGGCTTGCAAAGAAAAAGACAGAGACCTAAAAAGCTATTCCCAAGAAGTCACAAAAAACTAGAAATCAAGAGAACTCAAGCCTAGTGAGTGCTACTTCTTCTACCCCATCTGTTCAAACAAAACCAACAACTGCACCAAGTGAAAGTGGGGGTGATGAAGAGTCACTTGAAAAGAACAAGCCTCCAAAGAAACCTTGTGGAGAGGTTTCAATACCAGACACGAAGATGGAGAAAGAGGATAAACAAAGAAAAGATAAAGATAATGAGCAGGAAGGAGATAAGGGAAAAGGAAAAAGGGTAGTTGGGAATCACAAGCAAGTAGACGCCAATTTAGATGGATATCCCAAAGGTGGTGAGTCAAACACACCCTTCCCTTTCAATTTGCAAAATATAGAAAGGACTCCACCTGTAAAAAGAACCCTGTTGTTTACTCTTGACTCCATGCAAAGTGGCAAAAATTGTCTTCTCTGTCTTGGCTTGAAACATCCTTGTCTAAGAAAATAAAGATTGAGTTGGCTAAGAAGCTATGGAGAGATAATGTAACACTCAAGACTATTGCAAGGATAGTAGAGGATGAAAACTTAGACCACCTCATCCCACCACATAGGACCCAAATCAGGCCATAGTAGCCAATTTCAATATGACCAAAATTGATAAGGGCCCTCCTAGCCGAGATGCAGATTTGCATAACTTTCAGGTCACTGCCACTAAATTAATAGAGAGGACTAAGAAAGATAAATTTGATAAAGAGGAATTGAAGGCAATAGTGAATGTACTTTTTAATTGTTTGAGATCATTGTTAGGCCCATCTTCACAGTCGTCCAACTCATCAAAATTGGATGCCAATAAAGAATTGGTGACAAAGGTACAAACTAATAGCCATTTTGGCTGGGTTACCCAAGAGTGGATCAAGAAGATTGAAGTTAAAGGAGGCCCATTAATCAGCAATATGTGTAAAGCACGCAATGATCTAATTCTAGCAAGAGATGGTGTCAATTCAGAGTTTGAAACTACTAAGCAAGAAGAGGCTACACACTTTCAAACGATAAAAAAACTCCAAGAAGTTGTAGTCCTAAGCATGAATGTTGTTGTTGCAGAGAAGATAATTCACTATGCTCGGGATAATCAATGCGTTGTTTAGATAGAAAGTCTCAAATGGAAATGCACCCTCCTTCAACAGAATGTCCGAGAGCAGAATAAGTTATTAAAATATGCTAATAAGATGATAGGCCAAATTATAATAGAATTCACTGACATCAGCTGTCAAATCAAGAGAAAGGATAACTCTGGCGATGCCACAGTGGATGAGCTTAAGGCAGAATTTGAAAGCAATACCAACACCATATCTGATCCAAAAACTTTTAATGAAGAGAAGCAAAACAAGTTGGCTAGAATTGTTTCCTCCTTGAGCTAGTGTGACAACCATGCGAGAGCCTTCTCCACTAAAAACGAAGCCGTCAAGTCTGGTAGAGCCTTATGGGGATTACAAACACGAAATGTTTTTGTTCCAGGTGAGCAAGTGATTCCAACCATTCTAAATGTTTTTTTTCCTAATAAATGTTTGCAAAGGACAAGTGACCTCCCTTGGATTGATAAAGAGAAGGAAAAAATATATATATTCGTACCAACAAATGATTAAAATAGATAAATACAACTTGAATATGCAGTCAGTATAAAAATGAAGCTCCAAAAAGAGGCTACAAGCCTAAGGCCCAAAATCAAATTAGAAGCATGAAAGAGTCTAGCTACCAAAAGGGATGAATCCAAATCCAGTAAACCATAAACATGTCAAAATGAATGCATTATAGAACTCCTTTGAGTTAAAGATTCTTATACAGCTTAGATCTATGTATTCTCTAAATGCATTGGTTATACAAAAGAGATGGTTCTTGTGATCATGGTCATATATACAAAAATCAGCTTTGATCTGTCGACAATGTTTCTGAATCTTGATTTTATGTTTTGCTCTATGTACTTGTGTGTGCTCTAAAAATTCTTAACGGGATCCTCATGCAATAACTGCATTCTCTGTATTGGATCTTAAACTCTACTATGGTTTACTATAATGAATAGCACAAAGGCATGGAGAGCCTCTGTAGTGGTGTGTATGTGGTGGGTGGTTCTTGTATCGGCTCAAGAAGAAAAAAAAGTACTAAGTAGAAGTGGGTTTCCCACTGGATTCATATCAGTATGAAGGAGCTGAAAGGGAAGAAGGAAGAGGCCCAAGCATTTGGGATACTTACTTCTAAACATCTATTTATCTGCATCTTCCAATTCTATGGACTGAATTTCCCTCATGCAATCTATTTTAGTAAATGGGGATACTCCTTTCCCTCAATGTTCTTGCTTTCGTTATATAGCGGTTTAATGTAATTGTGTTTTGGTTTTTTCTATTTAGATGTAGCTTTTCTTATCACTTTTTTCTGTAAATATGTGAATATAGGCTAAGGGTTTGCATGATCTGCAAGAGAAAATGCCTAATCTGCAGGTTGAAGATGTTGTTGGTGGAAGGCACATCTATTTGTTGTTCTACATCTAGTTTGTCATAAAAATCAACCAGTTCACTAAATCCATAAATTAGAAACAAAAAGAATGCCTGAACTGACTATGACCTGGAAAATGGCCTGCAGTTGACAAGAGTAGATTGCAGAGGCTACTTGGTGGAAGGCACATCTACTTGTTTTTCTAAGCCTAGTTCATCATAAAAATTAATCAGTTTACTAAATCTATAGATTAGAAAGGAAAAGAATGACTGTTCTGACCATTGAGCTCGAAAATGGCCTATCGTTGACAAGAGTAGATTGCAGAGGTTGCTTGGTGGAATGCACATCTATTTGTTGTTCTAAGTCTAGTTTGTCATAAAAAACAATCAGTTCCCTAAATCCATAAATTAGAAAGGAAAAGAATGCTTGTACTGACTATTGAGCTGCAAAATGGCTTGTGGCTGACAAGAGCAGATTGCAGAGCCTAGTTGGGGGAGGCACATCTACTTGTTTTTTTAAGCCTAGTTTGTCATAAAAATTAACCAGTTTATTAAAACCATAAATTAGAAAGGAAAAGACTGCTTGTAATGACTATTGAGCTCGAAAATTGCCCGTGGTTGACAAGAGTAGATTGCAGAGCCTAGTTGGTGGAAGGTACATCTACTTGTTTTCCAAAGCCTAGTTTGTCATAAAAATAAACTAGTTTAATAAATCCATAAATTAGAAAGGAAAAGAATGCTTGTACTAACTATTGAGCAGCAAAATGGCCTATAGTTGACAAGAGTAGATTGCAGAGCCTAGTTGGTGGAAGACACATCTAATTGTTTTTTTAAGCCTAGTTAATCATTAAAATTAACCAGTTTACTAAATCCTTAAATTAGAAAGAAAAAGAATGCTTGTACTGACTACTGAGTTGTAAAATGGCCTGTGGTTGACAAGAGTAGATTGCAGAGCCTAGTTGATGGAAGGCACATCTACTTTTTTTTAAACCTCGTTTCTCATAAAAAACTAACTAGTTTACTAAATCCATAAATTAGAAAGGAAAAGAATGCTTGTACTGAGCTGCAAAATGGCCTGTGGTTGACAAGAATAGATTGCAGAGCCTACTTGGTGGAAGGCACATCTACTTGTTTTTCAAACCTAGTTCATCATAAAAATTAACCAGTTTACTAAATCCATAAATTAGAAAGGAAAAGAATGCTTATACTGACTATTGAGCTGCAAAATGGCCCGTGGTTGACAAGAGTAGATTGCAGAGCCTAGTTGGTGGAAGGCACATCTACTTGTTTTTTAAGGCTATTTTGTCATAAAAACTAACTACTTTACTAAATCCATTTGTCATAAAAATCAACCAATTTACTAAATCCATAAATTAGAAAGGAAAAGAATATTTGTACTGACTACCGAGCTACAAAATGCCCTGTGGTTGACAACAGCAGTAGATTGCAGAGCCTAATTGTGGAAGGTACATCTACTTGTTTTTTAAGCCTAGAATTTCATAAAAATTAACCAGTTCATTAAATCCATAAATTAGAAAGGAAAGAATGCCTGTACTAACATTGAGCTGCAAATGGCCCGTGGTTGACAAGAGAAGATTGCATAGCTTGCTTGGTGGAAGGCACATCTACTTATTTTTTAAAATCTAGTTTATCATAAAAATTAACTACTTTATTAAATCCATAAATTAAAAAGAAAAAGAATGCTTTGTACGGACTATTGAGCTGGAAAATGGCCCTGTGGTTGGCAAGACTATATTGCAGAACCTGCCTGGTGGAAGGCACATCTACTTGTTCTTCTAAGCCTGGTTTGTCATAAAAACCTGCCTGGTGGAAGGCACATCTACTTGTTCTTCTAAGCCTGGTTTGTCATAAAAATTAATCAGTTTACTAAATCCATAAATTAAAGAGGCATTTCAAATGGCCCTGTGATTGGCAAGACTAGATTATAGAGTCTGCCTTGTGGAAGGCACATCTACTTGTTTTTCTAAATCTAGTTTGTCATAAAAATTAATCACTTAAATAAATCCATAAATTCGAAAGGAAAACAATGCATGTAATGACAACTGAACTAGAAAATGGGCTGTGGTTGACAAGAGTAGATTGCAGTCACTTCTACTTGCTTTTCTAAACTCATTATAGATAATATGTAAGCATCCATATGACGGTGACACATTATGGCTCTTTTGGGTGTCAAGGGACGACC
This sequence comes from Cryptomeria japonica, assembly GCF_030272615.1. NCBI lineage: Eukaryota > Viridiplantae > Streptophyta > Pinopsida > Cupressales > Cupressaceae > Cryptomeria > Cryptomeria japonica. The sequence continues at coordinate 247,953,289 of NC_081405.1, read as the reverse complement.
TTCTGTTAGTTCACAGATATTATTGTCTTTTCCTGGTTGTTTGACAGAGATCGACCTCATTGTGGCTTGCTAATTCTTCTTTATTAAGAAGAAAAGTATGTGTGAACAAATAAGTCCCCACAAAACTGGACACGATACAATTAGAGGAAGCCTGTGACAAAGCCCTAGAAGTAGACCTCACAGCAGGGCACGCTAATTAGATAACATTGTTTTGATAATTAGGGCACACTAATTCGATAACATTGTTTTGATAACATTGTCCCTACAGAAACAGAGCATTTAACAATCTTGTTCAACTAGCAAAATAAAGCACTCTTTTATTATTTTTTATGGCGTCTGCAACAATCAAAAACTAACAAAGCAGACAACTACTATTAAAGCTTCAAGGATTCAAACAAAGAAATGCAGAAATGAAAAATCCACACAAAAAAATTACTAACAGAGTCTTAATTCACATAAAAAAAGTAAATGACACAGTCAATAATCCAAACGCAATGCTTATTGCAAAGTTCGACAAGAAAAATGCAATACAATGCCCGTTAAATTACATACCCATGCCAAAAAGGTGCTGGCAAATGTATAAACTATGCCGCCCACATTTGCTTAAATCTGTCGGGCAGAATGAAGAGGCCTCTGCTATCCCTTATCCCTTATTTCAGACTTTTCGAGCACTTCTCATACAAATCTTTGCACAATTCTTCCGCAAATATGAAAAACAACAAATGCAAAATACTTCTGCGAGCAGTCAGAAAATGAACAACAATAAATGCTTTAAAAACAACTGAATATCATATCTTATATTGGCATATCATTTGTTTAACCGTTTTGTACTGCTTTTTTCCTTGAAAAAAACATTTCCGTTGAAGGAGCGCAGTTCAAACGGCTGGAACATTAACCTTGGAAGATTTTTGCAGATTTATCCTATATTATGTTCATTTTCAATTGATACATAATAAATATTATTATTTATTGTTGATTGATAATGTGCACTAGAATAACATTCTAAATTCAACATTCATCATATACTTTTAAAATTTATATGTTATATTGATTAAAAAATTAGACAAATGATAAATTCATACTTTATCAATTTTTTGAACAAGTTATATTTTAAATGCTATAGTATATGATATGTCAAGTACCAATAATAGTATTGATCAAAATTATAAAATGTTTTTATTTGAAGAAAAATTATTAATTTTAAAGAAGATTAGACTTGACCTTTGATAAAGTATATGCTTATAACATAATTTAAGACATTTTAAAGGTAGAGATAGAGCATATTTTATAATTTTCATAAAATGGCAATCATCTTTTGTTTATAGAGCTAAGTACCCTTTTTTCTTTATTTACATTTTTTGTCTTAGCATTTAATGTTGGAATATCAATTGTTAGTAGCCTCATTCATAATAAATCTAGGTTAATCATTTATTTACATTATAACCCTGCACATACTTCCACATCTACTACTACATCTCATGCTTCTTGTATCCCTATGCACCTTAAATCCTCTATACCATTATCCTCGTCCATTATCATGCCCACCCCATACTCAAGCTCGTATACACCAAATCTAGATTTCTTTGTCCTAGGTCATTTATGTAATGTGTCTGAGAAATCTTGTATGAATTCAATCTAACCAAAAACCTCTCCATTTTTCTATTAACCATTAGGTGATAACTTTTTACATGTTTGTGCAACAATTCATTAGCAAAGTATTATTTAAAGAAATTACTTACGCATTTAAATACATCAAGGAGTCATTTGATCTTCACATAATTATTTATGATCCTAACACTTGAAGGAACATTCACTTTAAGAACACTTCGATCTAGATTATTAAAAGTAACACCACCTACAATATTAGTATTCTCATTTGGGATATTATTGTAATATTCCTAAGAGGATATTTCTACGTGATTTAATGTCAATCAACACAATGTCCAGATTTATTACAAGATCGAATCTAATACAATAATATTATTCTCAAAAGAATATGCAGAAATGGATGAGAATGTCATCTAAATGCTAAAAATTAACACAAAACCACAACCCAACTACTCTTTATTAATTTCAATAGTGATTTTAATTTGCAATGAATTTAGCTTTAACATATTTGTTGGAATGGCTAAGCTTGTTATTATTATTATAAGAAACCATGTGCTTACAAACCCTAGGCACAAAGTGAGCCTCCTAAAACTAAGAGAAACATGTGTTGCAGAATTTGTCAAATAGTAGGTAATCAAACCTCAAGCATAATCCCTATGTGCAATTGCTCAATGCTTGACAAGGGTTTTCATTCACAATCTAATTGTAGTAATCGAGGTGTTTCCATCCTTAAATTTCTCATAACAAATGAAAATGATGTCTAATCTATTTGAGGGAATAATTCCATAAAATTTGGATGCCATCACTACTCTGTAGCTTAGTTTAAATAAGCATTGGAGTGACCTTCATGTTGGCAGTCGTTGTCATTGTTGACTTGGTGTTGTCATTGATGTCAACCCTCAACTTGTGTATTTTGTGATTGTCAGATTGTGGAGAGGTTGTTGACTAAGTGTTGAGGAGGATATTGGAGATTGTTGTCAGTACAATTATGCTATTATTTATTGGTGTCAACCCTTTGGTGATGGAAGTATATATTGTTGATGTATTCTATTATGTCTATTGGTGTTGGCAGTTGTTGATTGTTGGTATTTGTTGTCACTCTTGTCACATGGTTCAATTGTGTGCATAGTTATGGTGGAGATAGTTGGTTATTATTATTGATAACTAGGTGTTGTTATCGATGTTATGCTAATGATGGAAATACATGTTGTTGATATGGTGTAGATTGATATCTTAGATACTAAGAAGGTGATTATTGATTCAAATGAATTTGTAGATGGTTGATGGTTGAAAGTGTTTCTATTTTGTGGATGTCCACCTTCTTTGTGTTGATGTCTACACTCAATATTATGTGTTGTCATTGATAAGAATTGCATATGATCAAATGGTTGGTGGTTCTATCATATGTATGATGCCATGCATGTAGAATGCAGATGATTCATGGTTGAATCTCACCCTCTTAGTGTTGATATCTATGTTCAATTGGTAATGATGTCATGATTGATGATAAGATGTCAAAAATAGTGATTGAGGGTTGCTCTGTCAAATGTGTGTGTGTGGATTAGACAATTGGTGTTGATAGTTGTCCTTACATGATGATGATGTTGATAGTTGTTTTGTCAAATATGCAATTGTGTAGAGAGGTTTGGTGAGTGCAAGATCATTGGGGGAAAAAAAGTGGCAATGAGAAAAAAAAAAAAAAAAAAAACACATTTTTTTCTTTGTCAAACATGCCAAATTCCACTTAAACTTTTTGTATGGGTCGAGCAAAATTTGAATCTGATTTGTAAATACCAAACCAAAATAGGTATCTGTTAGTAACAATATCCATTTCCTAATGTCATTGTTGTGATGTCATGTTTTAAAAAATGGATATATCCATTTTGGAAACAAAAACAAATATCTGTTTGTTTAGCCTAAAAATCATACTTTAGTAAATTGGGCATAACTTATGTGTTTCTTATCAAAATTTTATTTTTTTATAGGCATTGGAAAGGTGATTCAAAGACCTACAAAATGGATGAGGTAATTTTATTGGATTATAAACCAAAAATTGATTATAATCATTTGAAGTTAATCCTTCAATTTTAAAACTTTAAATACTCACAACTTTTGCATACAAAGCCATCTTTCATTATTTTGCTCCCAAAAGAACTAAAATATTTAAAAAGTAGTAAATAATAAAGAATTTAGATTTGATGTACTAATGAGACTAATTTTTTTTCATATTTAATAATTGAAGGTTGTTTTGTTGTCTTTGATCCTATGCACATTAATTCCAAAGTTGATCTAAGAGAAAATATCTCTCTATACCTCTCTCCCCCTCTCTTTATTTACTAGGCTATATCTCACTCTCTCCCCCCTCCTTTTATCTCCCTTTTAATCCATCTCTCTCCCCCTAAGTTAAATTACCATATTTATATCTATATCTCTCCTCCCTCTCTTTATTGTCTACCTATGTCACTCCTTTTCTCATCCCATCTAGATCTTTTCCAAGCTATATCTATCTCTCTAGATATATATTCCTCTTTATATCCCTATTTCTCCCTCTATCACTCTATCCCTATCACTCCCTATTTCTATATATCTCTACTAATCTCGCTTGGGTATGTGCACAAAGTTGAGTCCACTTTTTGGCCAAAAAGTGGAAGTGTTTTCCCTATTTTTTAGAATTCGTCCCAATTGACCTAAAAAGTTGAAACACTTAAAGAATGAATCTTTTAAAAAATCAATAATACGAAATGTAACATGCTCAAAGTCTAGTTTCCAAATATGTAATTTGTTTTAATACCTAGATGAGACAAATTAAGTTTCAATAGGCATTTCTAAAAACCAATGTTTAAAAATCACCTTTTCAAGACCATCCATGCATGTGTACAACAAGCATAATTAGACCTAAATGAAACCATTTTTCTTAATCCTTTTGCTCGAAAAGATTTGTAACACACTCAAGATTGATGAGGATATTTTTTTATGATTTTTTTAAAAAAAAATTTATTGGACATAATTGCTATTCTAAAAACCACTCGTGTATGACAAGCATAACTTGACTTAACTTATCTTTTTTTTTTTTTTTTCTAAAACTGTATAGAATTGTGTCTAGTTTGATGTCATATAATTTATTTTTCAAAAAACTTAAAAAAAAAAATTTAAAAAAAAAACAAAAAAAACTTGTTATGTCAAGTTTATGGATCTCTTTTAGTGGAAATTATTTTTAAAATAGAAAAAATAATCCAATTGAAAAATACATATTTGAAATCTACACAATCTCATTTATAATGGGTTTTAATTTCAATAAAAAATTATGCAAAAAAGATCTTCAAATATACATGAAATATAACATTTAAGTCACATTTCAATAAAATAAATATTGAAATGTGACTTGTACTTTAAGTTATATTTCATGTATATATTGATAGGATGTTTCTAGATTTTATAAGATCTTATAATTTTTTAGACTTAGGTCAAATTTCAGTAATTAGCAGGCTCTTATCAACTTTTTCTTTCTCTCTCTATATCACTCTTTTTTATCTCAAACTTAATCAAATCTTAGTAATTAGTAGGCTCCTATCAATATTTTCAAGCTCTCTCCATATCACTCTCTTTATCTCCCTCGAGCTCTAAACTTCTCTCTCTCTCTCTCTCTCTCTCTCTCTCTCTCTCTCTCTCTCTCTCTCTCTCTCTCTCTCTCTCTCTCTCTCTCTCTCTCTCTCTCTCTCTCTCTCTCTCTCTCTCTACATATTGATCCCTCCCTCCTTCCCTTTCCCACTTTTTACCTATCCATCTATTGTTAATTTCTATCTCCTCAATCTCTATTTATCCATCTATCTCCTCACTCACTCTCTATAAAAGTAGAGAGGGATGGAGGGAGAGGTAGGTAGAGTGAATGAGAGGGGAGATAAAGAGAGTGATTGGGGACATAGATGGATGGAAAGAGAGGGAGAGGGGAGATAGAAAGTTGAGAGAGAGAGAGAGAGGTAGAGAGGAGGAGAGTGAGAGGGTGGAGAGAGAGATGGAGAGAGAGAGGGGGTGAAAAAGAGATGTGCGTAGAGAAAGATCAAATGGTAGGGAAGGAGAGAAAGGTATGTAGAGAGAGATAGAGAGAGATAAAGAGGTATATGTAAAGAAATAGAGGTAGGTTAGAGAGTGAGGGGAGGGGAGTAGAGAGAGGTAGAGAGATAGGTCTAGATTTTTGGAGAGAGAGAGGAAAGAGTGAGATAGAGAGGGGATAAAGGGGAAATAAAAGTATAGAGGGAAGGAGGGAGGGATCGAGAGGTAGACATGGCAAGAGAAGTAGGGAGGAGTAGGTAGAGAGAGTGAGAGGGGAGATAGAAAGAGTGATTAGGGAGGTAGATAAATAGAAAGAGAGAGAGGGGAGATAGAAATAAGTAGAGAGAGATGGATAGGTGCAAAGGGAGAGAGAGAGAGATGTATGTAGAGAAATATAAGCTAGTAGGAAGGGAGAGAAACATATCTAGAGAGAGATAGAAAGGTATATGTAGAGGAATGGTGATAGGTAGGGAGTGATGGGAGGTGCGTAGAGAGAGAGGGTAGAAGAGAGATGTATGTAGAGAAAGATAAGTTGGTAGGGAGTGAAAGAAAGATGTGTAGAGAGAGATATAGAGGTATATGTAGAGAAAAGAGGAGGTAGGGAGTGATAGGAGGTGTGCAGAGAGAGAGGAGATAGAGAGCAGTGAGTTAAGGATGTGAGAGATAGGTCTAGATTTTGGAAGAGAGAGAGAGTGAGATAGAGAGGTAGAGAGAGGATAGAGGGGGATAAAAGTATATGGAGGGGGGGTGGTGAGGTAGAGAGAGATGTATATAGAGAAATATAAGTTGGTAGAGAAGGAGAGAAATCTAGGGCGAGAGAGATAGTGAGGTATATGTAGAGAAATATAGGCAGGTAGGGAGTGAGGGGAGGTATTTAGAGAAATATAGGTAGGTAGGGAGTGAGGGGAGGTGTGTAGAGAGAGTAGACAAAGAGTAGAGAGTTAATGATGTGAGAGATAGGTAGAGAGATTCGTTTTAGATTTTTGGAGAGAGAGGAGAGTGATATATGGAGAGGTAGAGAGGGGATAGAGGGGAGATAAAAGTAGAGAGGGAGTAAGGGAGGAGAGAGAGAGAGAGAGAGAGGTATATGTAGAGAAAATAGGTAAGTAGGGAGTGACGAGAGGTGTGCAGAGAGAGATGAGACGGAGAGTAGAAAGTTAAGGATGTGAGAGATAGGTCTAGATTTTGGGAGAGAGAGAGAGAGAGAGAGAGAGAGAGAGAGAGGTAGAGAGAGGATAGAGGGAGATAAAAGTAGATAGGGAAGGAGGGGATGGGAGGTAGAGAGAGATGTATATAGAGAAAGATAAGTTGGTAGAGAGGAGAGAAAAATAGGTGGAGAGAGATAAATTGAGACATATGTAGAGAAATATCAGTATGTAGGGAGTGAGGTGAGGTGTGTAGAGAGTTAATGATGTTAGAGAGAGGTAGAGAGATAGGTCTATATTTTTGGAGAGACAAGAGAGAGTGATATAGAGAGGTAGAGAGGGGATAGAGGGGAGATAAAAGTAGAGAGGGAAGGAGGGAGGAGTGGAGAGAGAGGGTTGAAGAGAGGTGTGTGTAGAGAAAGATAAGTTGGTAGGGAGGGAGAGAAAAGGTACGTAGAGAAAGATAGAGAGGTATATGTAGAGAAATAGAGATAAGTAGGGAGTGAGGGGTGTGTAGAGAGAGAGGAGACAAATATTAGATAGTTACAGAAGTGAGGTAGAGATAGAGAGATATGTTTAGATTTTGGGAGAGAGAGAAAGAGGAGAGAGTGAGAAAGAGAGGTAGAGATGGGATAGAGGGGAGATAAAATTAGAGAGGGAAGGAGGGAGGGGAGAAGAGAGAGATAGGTTGGGAGGGAGAGAGAGAGGGTGTAAGAGAGATGTATGTAGAGAAATATGAGTTGGTAGGGACAAAGAGAAAGGTATGTAGAGAGAGATAGAGAGGTATATGTAGAGAAATAGAGGTAGGTATGGAGCGAGGGGAGGTTTGTAGAGAGAGAGAGGGGATAGAGAGCAGAGAGTTAAGGATGTGAGAGAGATGTGGAGAGGAGATAGAGGGGAGATAAAAGTAGACAAGAAAGGAGAGAGAGAGAGAGGGGGGTTGGTAAGGAGGGAGAGAAAGGTATGTAGAGAGAGAGAGAGAGGTATATGCAGAGAATTAGAGGTAGGTAGGGAGTGAGGGAAGGTGTTTAGAGAGAGGAGACATGAAGTAGAGAGTTAAGGATGTGAGAGAGGTAGAGAGATAGATCTTGATTTTGGGAGAGAGGAAAGAGAGATATAGATGTGTAGAGGAGATAAAGGGGAGAGAAAAGTAGAGAGGGGAGGAGGGAGAGGTGGAGAGAGAGAGGGTGAAAGAGAGATTTATGTAGATAAAGATAAGTTGGTAGGGAGGGAGAGAAAGGAATGTAGAGAGAGAGGTATATGTAGATAAATAGAGGTAGGTAGGGAGTGGGGGGGTGTGTAGAGAGATAGGAGATAGAGAGTAGAGCATTAAGGATGTGATAGAGAGGTAGAGAGATAGGTATAGATGTTGGGAGAGAGAGGAGAGAGTGAGATAGAGTGGTAGAGAGGGGATAGAGGGGAGATAAAACTAAAGGTAAGGAGGGAGGAGTGGAGAGAGAGAGAGAGAGAGAGAGAGAGAGAGAGAGAGAGAGAGTGTATATAAAGATAATTTGGTAGGGAGGAAGAGAAAGGTATATAGAGAGGGATATAGAGATATATGTAGAGAAATGGAGGTATGTATGGAGTGAGGGGAGGTGTGTAGAGAAAGAGGAGACAAAGAGTAGAGAGCTAAGGATGTGATAGAGAGGTAGAGACATAGGTCTATATTTTGGGAGAGAGAGGATATAGTGAGATAGAGAGGTGGAGAGGGGATAGAGGAAGAGTGATATGGAGAGAGATAGGTCTAGAGCTCAAGGAAGATAAAGAGAGTAAGGAAATGTTGATAGGGGTAGCCTGTTGATTACTAAAACTTGACCAATTCTAAAAATTTATAAGGTCTTCTAAAATCTAGAATCTGTATTATAATTCCTAAAGATCTGAAACCAGTCTCAAACATCTTGTAAAAATATACATGAAATATAAATTAAATTACTTTCTTATACTTAAATGTTATATTTTATGTATATATATCATTTTTAACATAAAAACAAACAATATAAAAACAAATGGGATCTCATTTCAAATTTTGGCTCAAGACTTTGAAGTGTAATGAGATCCTTTTTCAAGTAAATGGAAGCCAATTTTTGTCGGTGCATTTTTTGGCTAAGTTAGAAAATTACACTCTAAGTGGAATCAACTTCATGCATTTACCCACTTATCTCTATTTATCTCCCTCCCTCTACCTCGCTCTACTTATATTTATTTATATCACTTTTCTCTATCACCTACTTTATCTCTCACTCTTGCCCCCTCTATCTCTATCTCCCTATAAATCTCTCTAAACATGTCTATCTACAACTCATTATCTCTAACTCTCTCTTATGCATTCCATCTCTCCCTTCATCTATCATATTATTTCTCTCTTTTTATTCATGTCTATCTCTACCTCCATTTCCTTATCACTGTCTATGTCTATCTATCTCTTTGTCTATATCTCCATCTATAAATATATCTCTTCCTCTATACATGATTAATCTACATATCTATCTCTTCCCCTCTTCCCTCTCTATGTATCTCTCTCTTTCTCTACCTCTATCTCTATATATATCTCTATCTCTCTCCCTCCATCCTTATCTATATCCCCTTCTATACCTTTTTATATCTCCCTCTTTCTTTATCCCTCTCTATCTATCCCTCTCTATCTCTTTTCCTCTATTTATCACTACATCACACCATCTATGTCTCTCTATCTATCCATATTCATCTTCCTTTATATCTCTCCATCTCTTCCTCCTTGTATCTCCCTCTATGGCTTGCTCTCTATCTCTACCTCCCTATCTCTCTCTATATTTATCTAGATGCCTTTACCTCTCTCTATTGCTATATATATTTTTCTCTGTCTCCCTCTATTTTCATTTCTATCCCTATCTTCCTCTCTATTTTTATATCTCTAGATGTCTCCCTCTTTCTATCCATCCTTCTCTTCTATCTTTCTCTCGATCTCTTCATAGACCTTAATATCTATATCTATATTTGTGTATATATCTCTTTTCTAGTTAATTTTATCTCTCTATATTTCACCTTCTCTCTCTCTCTCTCTCTCTCTCTCTCTCTCTCTCTCTCCTCTCTCTCTCTCTCTCTCTCTCTCTCTCTCTCTCTCTCTCTCTCTCTCTCTCTCTCTCTTTACCCTTATATCAAGCTCCTCATCTTTGTCTTTATCTTTCTATATATCTATCTCTCCCTCTCTCATTCTAGATCCCTATATCTCCACCCACTCTCTCTCTCTCTCTCTCTCTCTCTCTCTCTCTCTCTCTCTCTCTCTCTCTCTCTCTCTCTCTCTCTCTCTCTCTCTCTCTCTCTCTCTCTCTCTCTCTCTCTCTCTCTCTCTCTCTCTCTCTCTCTCTCTCTCTCTCTCTCTCTCTCTCTCTCTCTCTCTCTCTCTCTCTCTCTCTCTCTCTCTCTCTATATATATATATATATATCCTATTTGCAATGGATCTTGATTATCCTTCTAATTTATATGTTTATTCATTATCTATATTTGGATCATTATCTATATTTGGATCTTAGTTCTTGATTATTATGTGGAGTATCCTTCCCCTCTGACTTTTTTGGCTAGGGAGGGTGGAAGAAATAGGGAGTGGAGAGAGATATGGAGATATAGATAAACAAAGGGAGAGGAAGGAGATAACTAGAGATATAAGTGGAGAGATCTAGAAAGAAAGAAAAATATGGAGAGAGAGAGAGAGAGAGAGAGAGAGAGAGAGAGAGAGAGAGAGAGAGAGAGAGAGAGAGAGAGAGAGAGAGAGAGAGAGAGAGAGAGAGAGAGGCTTAGAAAGGGATAAATATCTAGAGATAGATATGAAGTGGAATAGATAGAGGGGTAAGAGAAAGGGAGAGAGCTAGGTAGAGAGAGGGGGAGAGGGAGAGGGAGAGGGATATAGAGAGAGCGAGAGAGACAAAGAGATAAATATATGGAGAGATAGAGAGGAAAACTAAATAAAAAAATCAATTATGTATCAAATGTTAAAATAAAATTCTAATGTGGTTTCCAAGGATGGGTAGGGTAAGTAAAAGGTATTTCACAATTAAGATAATAGAAAAAAGATGTAACAATATGAAATCAATGAAGAATTGGTCATTTAAGAGTTTCAAATACTATTAATATCATGAAAGCATAGATCTAAGATACCCTAATATGAATAAGAAACTCTAGAAGAAGGCTAGGTTGTATAAGATTGATTTGATTCACTAAAATACAAATATCTCTAAAGATCCAACAAAATATAGAGGAAAGAAGGGTGGGAGGGAGAGGTAGAGAGCTAGGGAGGGAAGGAAAGGTATGTTGAGAGAGTGTGAGAAGGGGGAAGGAGATATATAAAGATATATATAAAGAGAGAGAGAGAGAGAGAGAGAGAGAGAGAGAGAGAGAGAGAGAGAGAGAGAGAGAGAGAGAGAGAGAGAGAGAGAGAGAGAGAGAGAGTTGATATTAAGATTAGCGAGGGAAGTAGGGAGGAAGGGAGAGGTAGAGAGACACGTCTAGATCTTAGAGGAGAGAAAGTGAGATAGAGAAGGGTGAGATGAAGAGGTAGAAATATAAGTGTAGAGCTTGAGAGAAAGATAAGGAAAGAGGGATTCAATGAGAGTTAAAGAGATAGGTCTAGAGAGAGATGTATAAAGAGGTGTTAGAGTAAATAGTTAATTCTATTTGCGTACTTAAGTTTCACTTATGTATATTTTATTAGTTGTATTTACCTTTTAATAAGTGTTTTATTATTTTCACCCAATAGTTGTCAAAATTTTTACTTTACCTACTTCTGAACATGATTGGGACATATGTCTCTCTCTATGTTATTCATTTTCTTTCACCTTGCCTATATAAGCATGCATTTGTACTCTTTGTATAATCAAGTAACCAAGTATTTCTTTTCAATCTCTTTCTTTAGTGGTCGGTTCTCTCCTAGAAGTTCTAGTGAGATTCAAACCCATTTTAAGAAGTCTGAGTTGTTGAGATCGTGGAATCAATCCATGCCCTGGTTAATTGCTATGCAATTCTTCCAATAGAGGAACAATATCTTCTGGTGTTTGAAAATCTGTTTCAAAAATTCTCAAGTCGATATCATCATTTGGCAACATTACTTCAATATTGGCATTGTATTCTTCAAATCCTTTGAATTATTGTTTGAGTTGTTGTTTAAGCCCACCAGGAAGATGATTCGAAGAGCCAACATTACAGGTAACAAAATCTGAAAAAATATCAAGAATTAGTTGTTAATATTTATAATATTAAAATATTATTATTTCTTTCTAGAGACATTCATTCTAGATTCATATTTTTTTCTATTTGTATATTGGCTAATGATGGTGAAGACAGATCCATGGCAGAATCACAAGTTGAGAGTGTGAAATATTGGCTAATGTGTTGAGTGTCAGGAAATCTATTATCATTGGGAGCTCAAGTGATTAGAGAGACCCTGGTGTGCTCTTCAATGTCCATAGATTTTAACAAGGAAGGGATTTGAACAAAAATAAAACTAAAGTCAAATAGAGGAGAATTCAAGCAATGTGTATCATCAAGGATGAGGAGTGGAAGATACCCAGTCTAAAGGCTTGATTTCTTTTCTGATTTGAATGATGAGGATTGATTGGATGACTACTTACTTTCATTTTGTATCATTTTGGGAAAAAAAAAATTATTATATTTATTATTTTAAATCTCAGAGAAAATGCTCTTGGGAGTGTGTTGTATGTCAAATCATGTTCATTCAAATTATTGGAAATGCTAGACAAATGTTTTGTATTCTCAGAATTTTAAGATCAAATCTCTGAAATTTTTATTCGTTTGGTCTATGATAATATTTTTATGGTCTACATTCATGTAATGTGGGTTGTCTTTACTTATGTTAGATTCAAAGATGTATATTTGATTTAGGTTAATTTTGCAGTGTCTTTGAATTAGTTTTTAAAACTCAAATTTATATTTAATCTTATTGATTAGTTGTTATGAGTTGATCTTATGTGTGTTTGTATTGATTTACATGTTTTGTTACATTGTATTTAAATGTATTTATTCATTTATTTGTAATCATCGAAGAATCTATAGAAGATATCTAGAATTTGATTTACAAAAATGGATGAATTTAGCAATATTATTGGAGAGCTATATCAATATGTGTCACCTTAGGTCTATCCATTCTTTATTAATGTTTTGATTCTTTGGTTGGCATTGTAAAGTTTTATCATTTGTTGAAATAATAATAATTCTATCCTCACAATTTAATGGATTGTCCAACTTGACATTTCTAAATACTCCCTATCCTTGTGCATATTTATACTTCAAAACTCAAGATGAGAGAACTCTAGTATTCCACATCCAACTAAGTCAAATCCATAATTTATAGTTTAGGTTTGCACACAAGTTCATATATGCACTTGTAAATATAAATTACACTTGTATATAAGAATCTAAGCGAAAAAGTAATTAATATGTAGAATCTAAAATCTTCATCTAAACAAACATTAAAATTCCAATACTTTGACTTAATTATTTATATTTCACATTAAATTAAAATTAAATTAGAAGGGAACTTTTGTTTTTTTTTAATAAAAGGGGTAAAAACTTTATTGAAACTCAGAAAAGACAATTACAAAGAAAGCACCAAGCCCCAGGCTCAACCAAATGGAACAACCAAAGTCACTCAATCTCATAACTATCAATATCCCCTTCCAAGATGCTCTCTAGATCCTAACAATAATCAAAAGCAAGATTCTCCCAACCCTCAACCTTCCAATCCCCCCCATACTCAGAAGACCACTTGGCCAGACAATCAGCAACCCTATTCCATTCCCGTGGAATATGAACAAAAGAAACTCGATCCATTTTAGAACTAATCTGAAGAATTTGCTAAACAACCAAGAAAATTTGCTAGTTCACATCAATCACCTTCCTCTCAATTAACAAATTGGTAATAACCTGAGAATCTAATTCACAAATAACCTTATACCACCTAAGGGTAAAGGCCCTTTCAAGGCCATAAATAATAGCAAGCCCCTCCATCAAATTGTTAGTCTGCTACCCTTTATGAATAGAAAAGAAGAAAACAACCTTATCATACCAATCTCTGCCCATGCCACCGACCCAGCAAGTCCAGAATTACCACACGAGGAACCATCAGTATTAATCTTCAAAAAATGCTCAGAAGGAGGCATCCACCTACCCTCCCTAAGAACCCTCTTCTTAGTGCGTCTACCTCTTCTAACACAGGCCAAAACCAAGGACAATCCCTGAATACCTAATCTATTCACAATATATGCATCCCCTCTATTCAGCGGGAACATCACCTCACACTTCGCTTCCACTGTCTCCTGGATCATTCCCATAACTTTATGCCAAACCTGTGGTCCCAAAAGCCTTGCACCCTTGAAGATCCTACGGTTCCTTTCCAGCCAAATCTCCCACAACATGAAAGTAGGCCCAATACACCACATAATTTGGAGAAAAGGAGTCAAGGTAGGAGGCTTACCCAAACTGATCCAAAAATACACCAGGGAAGAAGCATGAATGCAAGGGTGTTTCTAAGCATCCCACCAAAAACCCCAAAGTTGAAGGGAGTAAGGGCACCTAATAAACAAGTGTGAAGAATCCTCCTCACTAGCACCACACAAAACACACATCGAGGGTCCTTGAAAGCCGCGCTTGTGAATATTATCCCAAGTTAAACATTTGTCCATAGCCAAAGTCCACACAAAACAATTGCACTTTGGCCAAGAAAATTTGTTCCAAACAAATTTACACCACTGAACCTCCACCCCATTCAGTTGTTGACGCATCAATTTATGATATCCACTAGCAACAGTAAAAGTGCCCTTAGGATTCGGGAGCCAAGCCAATCTATCCTTCTCCTTGAGGGAACTACAATACCTGCGAAATAAAATTTCAAACAACTCTTCGCGATCTTCCTCTCTACCAACCACAAGCCACTCCCTAGGGGTCTTCCAACTAGCCACCTCTAGGTGCCCATTCTGAGAGAAGGATTTGAAGTTACTCACCCTTGACCATCCAACCTCTAAAAACTCCTGGCTTAAATATATAAAATTAGGATATTGGGAGATAATGGGAGGGGAGCCATCCAGGAGTCCAACCAAAAGAGGGTCTCCTCTCCCTCCTTACAAATCTAGAAAAGACCTTCCTTAAATAGAGCAGATCCCTTCTTAAGAGTGCTCCAAATCATCGACCCCCTACCAACAAATGGGTACCTTGGGATATCTTCCTTTGGAACTCCCACTAGATACTTGTGGGCCAAAATCCTGGCCCATGATGGGTTGAGACATTGTCATATTTCTATCCTCAGAACTCTTGAGTTTTTGTCATCTTTTGGTTTGCATAGTAGTAGTGATGTATTGGAAGTTGACTATATGTATTCCATATATTAAGCCTGAACTTATTAAATCATGTTTTATCTTTTCCAGTTTAACCCTGCAGCCATGTCATTTATTCCTATAGCCATGTGATTTACTCCTATTGCCATGCGGATTATTTAGGGCAAGATCATATGTGAAATTAATATATGTGTTGATTAAATAAAATGCGTATGTATGTTCTTGTATGTTATTTCTTTTATAGTGCAGTGAATAAATGATGTTGCGGTGGATGTTCACTTATCGCGCCTATTGAAGGGAAGGATATGCAAGGGATGACTAAAGATCAAACTATAGAAAAGATGAGAAAGTGTAAGCGACGACATAAGAGGAGCAATCAAGCGATACTACCAATGTCTAACTGTAGGATTTTGCCAAGATCAAGGGCACAATGAAAAGCATAAAAAGAGAGACAATAGAATGAGAAGAACAAACTGTATTCTCATCAATATGCAAATGATCAATTGGATTAACCAATACAATGAATATAGGCCTTCTTATATAGGCAAGGCCATATGGATGTATGAGCACACAATTATGACATGTGGCTCAATGAGAAACAAGGGTAGGTAAGAAATACTAGGGGTAGGTAGGAGAAATAATATAATATTCCACAAGAGGTGGATGACCCACTGAATGTGGAGTGTAACAACAAAATAAGACTACAAAAGGTGGAATTTCTCCTACAAGCTCTATCCCTATGTGCACACTTCCCTAAGTGTCTCAAATCCAAACTACGAAGAGATGTATTATCCTAAGTTAACTTAAGTAAAGTGTAATAATATCTAAAATGAATATTTATTTACACCAACACCCCCCCTTAAGTGCAACTTAGGGGAATGAAGACTCAAGTCAACAATGCAAGATGGGTCCTGGCTACTAGGCCATGATAGGTACCCATGTACAATATGCAAATGCAAGCAAAACAATGCAATGCAATCTCTCACAAACGGAGAAAGGGAGAAAACCCAGTGGGAAAAAACTCCCCCCCAAAAGAGAGATGAAAGTACAAAAGACTCTCAAAGAAGAAGGACAAAACCTCAAAGAGGAAAAAGTCCCCCCCATAAGAGAGGAAGGAGAAGTCAGCTGACCCCCCCTAATGACACATCCCACACCCCCAAGAGAGCACTCTCGGTGAAAGGTTTGGTGAATATGTTAGCAACTTGCTCCGTTGTAGGACAATATTACAAATCAATGACTTGCTCCTGGATGAGCTCTCGGATATAGTGCATATGAATCTTGATGTGTTTGGTCTGCTGGTGCTGGACCGGGTTCTTCGAGATCATAATAGCACTCTGATTGTTACAATGTAGAACTATCGGCCATGGAGTGGTCAATCCAAACTCTGTGAGAATCTGCTGGAGCCAAATGGTCTCAGTCGCTGTGTTAACAGTGCCTTGATACTCAGCCTCAGTCAAAGAGAGAGAAATAGCATGTTGCTTCTTGCTCTGCCAACAAATGGGGCCCAAACCAAGGTGAAAACTATAACCAGAAGTAGACTTACGAACATCAAGATCACCAGCCCAATCAGAGTCTGTGTAACCAACCAAGCGAAGTCCTGTGCCTGCTGCATAGTGAATCCCATAGTGATGTGTACCTTGGAGGTAATGAAGGATGTGTTTGGTGGCTTTCCAATGAAGCTCATGTGGTTCTTGCATGAAGTGGGAAACCATGCCAACTGCAAATGAAATATCAGGGCGTGTATGAGTCAAGTAGATGAGACTACCCACAAGCTGATGATACAAAGTGGCATCAACTGGTGGAGAAGAACACTGAGTCTCAAGCTTGACTCCTAAAAGAAAGGGAGTCGGGGCAGGCTTACAATCAGCCATATGAAAGTGTGCAAGTAGATCAAGAGCATACTTGGGCTACGATAGTGTAATCCTGGAAGGTGACTGTGAAATCTCTATCTTGAGAAAGTAGTGCAAAAGACCCAAGTTAGTCATAGCAAATCTGTGATGCAAAGCAGATTTGACCCTGCTAATGATGGATGTAGCACTCCCTATAATGATCAAGTCATCAACATAGAGCACAAGTATCAAGTGAGAGTCATCCTGTCGCAAAATGTAGACATTCGGATCAGAATGACACCTAGTGAACCGGAGAGAAGAAAGGAATCCATCTTGGCATACCAAGCCTTAGGGGCCTGCTTAAGGCCATAGAGAGATTTCCTTAGTCTGCAAACCAAGGAAGTATCCTGGATGAAACCCTGTGGTTGCTCCATATAAATCTCCTCATCAAGATCACCATGAAGAAAAGCACTCTTCACATCCATCTGATGTATAGCCCAACCATGAGCTGCAGCAATAGCAAGTGTCAAATGAATGAAGTTCATCTTGGCTATGGGTGCAAAGGTCTCAGTATAGTCAACACCTGCAACCTGAGAGAAACCTTTTGCAACAAGTCGAGCCTTATATTTATCCACACTACCATCTGCTGCAAACTTGGTCTGATAGATCCACTTACATCGAACCATCTTTCTCCCCTTAGGGAGATGGACTAAATCCCATGTGTTGTTCCTCATCAAGGAACTATACTCTTCCTCCATAGCTTGGTCCCACTTAGGAACCCCTGATGCTTCCCTAAATGTCTGTGGATCGAAAGTGGTAGCAATGAATGCATGTGGTAGATCCTGATGTTGTGATCAAGTTCTTTGTGTATCTAAAGGATCCCCAACAAGAGAACCCACAGACTCAAGTCTCTGTCGAGCCCAATGAGGTTGAGGTGGAGGTGGAGAACGAGGCTCCTCAACTTCAAGTGGACCCTATGGAGGTGTAACCCTGTGAGTCAGAGTTGAAGGAGTCTCATCATCTAAATCACTAACATCACTATCCACAATGGAGGAAGGTGGAGGAGGTAGAGAGGCTAAGCTAGGAGAGCTTTCCTCAAAGTGAACACTCCTCTCAATGAACACCTCATGTGTCTCTGGATCCATCAATCTATATGCCTTAACACCCTCTGGATATCCAACAAATATGCAAGGCCGACTCTGAGGTTCCAATGCCTTACATTTCTGTGGAGGTATGCGAGCCCATGTTGGACACCCAAAGACTCTAAAATGTCTCACAATCAGTTTCCTACTAGCCCAAGCTTCAAAAGGAGTAATACGTTGCAAAGCTTTGTGAGGAACCCGATTCTAGATGTGTGTGGCACAACTAATAGCCTCTGCCCAAAAGGCGGGATCAAGAGAACGTGCATGTATCATACAGCTAGCCATTTCTTTGAGAGTTCTATTCTTGCGTTCTGCAACCCCATTCTGCTATGGAGTGTATGCGATAGAATGCTGAAGATCAATCCCCTCAAATGTACAAAAATCCTCAAGTCTTTTGTTCACATATTCCCTTCCATTATCTGTACGAAAAATCTTGACCACTTTCCTAGATTGCTTCTCCACACAAGTCTTGAAGTCCTGAAATTTGTCAAATACTTCACTCTTATGAATAAGAAAGTAGACCCAAGTGAAACAGGAGTAGTCATCAATGAAGGTGAGGACATAGCGGGCCTTACTAAATGAAGGTGCTGGAAATGGACCTGCTACATCACTATGAACAAGTTGAAGAACTTCCAAAGCTCTCCAAGCTTTCCCTTTATCAAACTTCTCTTCGGGATGCTTGCCCATGGAACAACCTGAACATACACCCTCTGAAAAATTGATTTGAGGTAGACCTATGACCATGTCTTTAGTGCTGAGTTGCTGAAGATAGTGGTAGTTGAGGTGACCAAACCACTCATGCCATAGCTTACTATCTGAATTTGAATGAGTAAGCAAGGCCCTAGAAGGTGAACTTGGCACAAAGTGGGAGAATGAATAAAGCCTTGAGTTGTCATGGACTTGTCCCACTACTACCAAGGCATCATCATCAAGTTCCTTTACCACAACTGAATCTGGTGTAAACTCAACCTTTTTCCCATTCCCATAGTGAGTGATTTGGTAGATAGAGAGAAGGTTGGTAGACAAGTTAGGAACATAGAGAACATTCTCAAATGTTCCATCATCCATGTCAACTGAACCTTTCCCTTCAACCTCTACTTGTGTATCATCACCTATGTAAATGTGAGGTACCTTAGATGGCTCCAATGAAGAAAACTGCTCCTTTGTAGAACCCATGTGATATGAGGCACCCGAGTCAAGTATCCATTGCTGTGAAGAACCTGTTGTAGCCACAAATGCTTGCCCTTTTCCCTTAGACTGTGAGGAAGAGGAAGGAGATGAATCCTTCTTTGTGTAGGCGGATGGCAAGTTGATGTTGTTTTTCTTGAGAAGATTAGTTAACTCATCAACTTGCTTTGCATGGCATCGATGCTCATCATGACCATACTTCTTGCAATATGCACAAGTTGGTTTATCCTTCTTAGGTGGTGTCCCCTTCTTGGAAGAGGATGAAAATCGCCTTGTGATGGAGAGGATGATTGTTCTTTTTCTTGTTGTGGCTTAGACTTAGAGTGCTTCTTCTTCTTGTTGGAATCTTTGCCCTGACTTCCTTGATTCCCTTGATTTGCCACCAAAGCCTTGGACTTTGAAGACTTGAGAAGTCCCATGTTCAACAACTTAGATTGTTCCAATATCAACATTTCTATGAAAGCATCAAAGGAAGGCATAACATAGGAACTCCCCACTGTCAAACAATGAGTTTGGAAGCTAGACACAAATGCTGCATATTCTGGTGCAAGCTTGTCCAACAAGTTGAATATCAACTGAGCATCCTTTTTGTCAATTCCACAATCCTTAAGCTTTGCTCTTAGCTCATTTGCTTTGGTGACATAATCTTGGATTGTATCAAAACTCTTGGGATCCAAGTTGGTGAGCTCATTGTCAATTTTGTAACCTCTGATTTCATCAACTTGACCATACAATTTCTCAAAGATATCCCAAGCCTCCTTGATTGTTGTACACTTCTCAATGTGAAAAATGAGGTCATCTGATACATACTTGCGCAAGGTTCCAAGAGCCATGCAATTCTTTGTGAGCCATTCTAACTGAGCATTAGGATCAACCTTAGGATCAAGTGGTGCTGCTATTGTTCCATCTATGTAATGCGTGAGACCCTTTTCCATTAATTTACTCCATACTTTAATTTTCCATGATGCATAATTATGTGGAGTTAAAGGTGGAAATTTATGAGGACTCATTGCAACAAAAAATGAAAGAGCACAAAGAGAGGCACAATCACACAAGACACCCCCCCAAATTTACTCAATCAAATAACCCCCCCAAAAGTGATGATTTGGCACTTTATACTTAGTGCGTATACAATGGGCCACTTGCAAAAAATGGCAAAGTGGACTTCTGATTACAATTTTACAACTGCCTCAATAAGGCCAAAAGAGACTCAAACAGATAATGCAAGAGATCTAAACTAAGATCCAAGCACATTATAAGTACCTAATAGGCCAAATAAGACCAATATCTGAAAGTACAATTTCCACTCAAAATATCTAAAATATGATAATAGATTATGAAAGTAGACAAAAAAAATGCACTTTCAAAACAAACGGCACTTGAAAAGGAGGTTGTATGAGCTCAAACGAGGCCTTTGAAGTTGCAGAATTAAGGATTGGACAGATACAGCTGAGAGAATCCAAAATTTTTGAAAAATCTATGCACCAAAATTAGAAAATAACCACACCACTGCATAGATCATGAAATTTTAGCCCATTTCAAAAAAAATTGCACCAAAAAAGGAGCAAAAATGAGCAAGATATGGCCTTTCAAAGTTGGACTGCAAAACTGAAAAGCTCAATGGAGAGGGGGTCAAAAAATATCAAAAGTCTGCTGATGTCATCAATTTACGAGCTTAAATTTGATGGTCATATGACCATCGTGAAAACTTCGCCTCCTTGCTGATTGGGCGTCTGTATCGTACGGACTGTTGACTGGGTGCAGTGACTGTGCAACTGACTGGGCTGCCGTACCGTACGGACTTGCTGACGTGCGCGTGGTGACCTAGTGTACAATTGTTGACCATGGGCCAGTGGCTGCCTGCCACATGGCGGGCATGGGTCCATCAGGTTTAGTGGACCGCTGGCGGGAGAAAGGCGTCGCCGGAGAAGGAGATACCGACGGGCCGGGGCCAAGGGGGCCAAGAGCCGAGGGGGCTGGAGGGAGTTCAAAGTTGCTGGTGGCGTGCGGAGTGAGGCGGTGGCAGGAGTTACTTAGTGGTGGCGATGGCTCCGACAGCAGGTATTTCCCTGCAACCTGCAGGGTACTGCAGAGTACGGGGGGGTCTGCGGACCCTCAAAAAACAATGAAAATATATATATATATATATATATATTTTTATTTTTATTTTTTTTAATTTTTTTTTTCAAAAATTTTTTTTGATCGTTGTTTTTCTATTTTTTTTCTGAATTTTTTCTCTTTTTTTTCCAAAAAATAATAAATTTTTTTTGAAATTCGTACGATAATAGCCAAAATGGAGAAAAAAATTTCTCACCAAAATAGGTCGACTTTATAGTCAAAATTCATGGAAACGGCCTCCCAGATTCACCGGTGATGTCCAAATCGTTATATGACGCCCCAAAAAAATGAAGATCCCCAAATCCAAAAATAGAAGCCTCCAAAATGTCTCCAAAAAACTAATCAATGAAGCCCCAATGGCTCTGATACCATGTAGGATTTTGCCAAGATCAAGGGCACAATGAAAAGCATAAAAAGAGAGACAATAGAATGAGAAGAACAAACTGTATTCTCATCAATATGCAAATGATCAACTGGATTAACCAATACAATGAATATAGGCCTGCTTATATAGGCAAGGCCATATGGATGTATGAGCACACAATTATGACATGTGGCTCAATGAGAAACAAGGGTAGGTAAGAAATACTAGGGGTAGGTAGGAGAAATAATATAATATTCCACAAGAGGTGGATGACCCACCGAATGTGGAGTGTAACAGCAAAATAAGACCACAAAAGGTGGAATTTCTCCTACAAGCTCTATCCCTATGTGCACACTTCCCTAAGTGTCTCAAATCCAAACTATGAAGAGATGTATTATCCTAAGTTAACTTAAGTAAAGTGTAATAATATCCAAAATGAATATTTATTTACACCAACACTAACTTCAGTGGGCATTGAATTTGTAAATACCGCCACAGTATGTTATGATTGTGGTTTGGTTTGGATCCACGTTTCCTGCAGCATGACTCTAGCTATCTCCTCTCTCGGTCAATCATTCGGCTCTTCTTTTCGATGTGATTTGTGTCGTCTATTGTAGATAATTTATTTTTAATAAGAAGCTCTTCTTCTTCTGAGAGATTAGACAGAAAAGAGAGAAGAATTGAGTGGAGAATTTTCGTAAGTATTTTTGAGTTTATTTTCATATTGAATCATGTAATGACTTTCCAGAACAATGAATAAAATTATGTTATTCTGATCTGTTAGAGTTGTTTCTAGGAATCCTGGTATTACTCATCTAAGGGGGCCCACTTGGTGAGTGTTCTTGTGCATTCGTTAAAATTAGTTTTCTTTCCTTAGCCGCAGTAGACATTCTTGCATTGACTGTTCTTGCAGCCACTGGAAACAGATCCACTGACTGTTCCTGCAGCCAAGCCAGAATAGAGTAATTCTTGTTGATCAACATTGAATTTATCCAATATTGCTTTTATGAGTTTATGTAGAAAGTCTTCCTGTAGCCTTTCCATATTTTCCATTCTTGATTATCTTTTCCGCATAATGTTAGCTGGTGCAGTAATGCAGAATAGCTATCGTAGGAACTTAGTGCATATATAGTGCAGACCCATTTCAAGTATTACGTCCCTGGGTTGACAATCAAATGAACACTAGCTATGGAAATAGTGACTTTACCAAATGAATGTCCAAACTTTGGGTTGAGACTTCAATTAGAGTTATTATTCTTATTGTTGGGTTGAACATTTTTGGCATTGTTGCCAGGGATGGT
The DNA here is from genome assembly GCF_030272615.1 of Cryptomeria japonica. Lineage (NCBI taxonomy): Eukaryota > Viridiplantae > Streptophyta > Pinopsida > Cupressales > Cupressaceae > Cryptomeria > Cryptomeria japonica. Next base: position 247,930,225 of record NC_081405.1, on the reverse strand, counting down.
GTCAAACTAAGAACCTGTTATGGTTATTGTCTTTTCAGTTTTCAGTTAATTATTTTTTTTGCATACTTGATTGTTCGAAAAATTTCATGAATCTGCATGCATAGGCAAAGAAGAGATGTTCTAGGTAGATTTCTGCCCAATCATCCTAATCATGTAGAAAATAATTCCTCAGATATAAATCCTTTTGCTGAATTTTATCAAACCCCAGAGAGTTTGAACCACCCTGAATCTGAATTCCTAGAAGGTAGTCTTCAGTTCCTCTTTGGACCTCAAGAAGAAGAATTTCATATAGTAACAACCCCCACAAGTCCAATGCAAGGAAACCCACCTCTTGGTGGAAATAATCCACCACCACCACTAGACCCAACGTTTGAGTTCCCCATATCTGATCAGCATGATAATGCCAATCTCAAGAACATTGTAGCATCTTCCCTCCCTAAATTCTATGGATGGGTGACAGAGGATCCAGACACATTTATGTTTGAGTTTGATGTTCTCTATAGGAGTTTTGACTATACTACAGATGCCCATAGACTCAAAATATTTCCTGCAACCTTGAAGGAATCATGTTTAAGATGGTTCATGAGCTTGGGTAGTAGCACAATCAATACATGGGATGAGATGAAACAGTTGTTTCTTGCAAAATATCAAGATTATTGTAGAGGCACCGATCGTCATTGGGATGATATCTTTAGAATGACACAGAAAGAGGATGAGAGCCTTGAAGATTATCTAGAGAGGTTTTTGTTTATTGTCAAGAAGTCCAAACATAGTACTCTAAATGAAGATTCCCTAAAGTTGATATTTTTGAGGGGAATCAGTGATGAATGCAGTGATTCTTTGGATCTTATGGGAGGAGGTGATATTACATAGTACACTTGGGCTAAAATAGGACAAATTTGTAAGAAGTATTCTAGATCTTCTTCTAAGAAGAATAGGCGTTTCAAGCTAGGAACACCTTTATCAGCATCTGGTACTGGAGTTTCTAGAATGGAACTTAGTCATTTATTGAAGGACTTTAAGGAGGACATCATAAATAATATGGCTACTTAGTTGGATACACTTTCAGCTAAGAAGAAGCATGAAGAAGCTGATGCATTTCTTGCATAATTTTGCCCTCATTGTAGACAACGAAAGAAGGATTGTAGATGCAAAATGGTTGCAAAAGTGGAGATTCCCGACTTCAAGCCAATACAAGGTGAGGATGAGAAAGTCTTCTATGTTGCTCAAAGAAGACCAAATTTTCAAAGACAAGGTATGCCTCTAGGTCCACTTTCTTTTTCTTGTTATAGTGGGAATTCTTATGTACCAAATAACCAGTGACAACCACCATATGCTCAAAATATTAGTAATTATCAAAATTGGTATGGTTCTCAAGGCCAAGGGCAACATTTTTCTAATCAAATGCCACAATGATAGCAACCACAAGAGAATTGGTATCCACCTCAGGGCCAAGGAAGTCAGTTTCAAGGGAATTGACAACCTACTCCTCAATGGAGGGGGAGTCAGCCATGGATTGCCCAATCTTCTGGTTATCAACAACTTATTCAGCAGCCACAACCTCTTGCAATAATGCCTCCTCCTGCAGCCACTGCATTTCCACCTAAGCCAACGCAGTTGCCTACTCAACCACTACCAAATCCTAATATTAAATCTCAGCAACAACAACAAGCTTATTCAGCTGATCTTAATCAATACCCGACATTCTCTATCTCTAAGTGATATTCACTTCTAATCTGGGACAAAACTGCCTAATCCATCTCCTCCAGTTATCACTCAGGTACAAGAAGAACAATAAATCTCTGATCCAATAGATACAATACCTTAGAAGAAGATATTACCACCATTTCCCCAGAGATTGAAAGAAAAGGAAGTTCTCACAGAACAAGAGCAAGGATTTGATATTATAGATCAATTAAAACATGTTTGTGTTAAAATTCCATTGTTGCAAGCAATACAAGATGTTCCTATATATAGTAAGGCACTGAGAGAAGCATGTCTAAAAAAACCTAGTAGGAAGAAGAAGGATCCACAAACAGTGCATGTTGTGGGTCAACTGGAAGATATTATGTTAGGCAAGGTTGCAATTCCAAAATATTCTGATCCAGGTAGTCCTGTTGTAAATATAGTCATTAATGGCAGCCAAATAAGAAATATTTTAATTGATTTAGGGGCATCCATTAATGTGATGACAAGAGAAGTAAAAAAACAACTTGAAATCAATGGTCTAAGTCCTACACCCACAGTTCTACAGCTTGTTGATAGCTATACAGTGAGACTAGATGGTATGATTGAAGATGTAGTGGTTATTTTGGATTCCTTGAATACCCTACAGACTTTATGATTCTATCTCCAAAGGCAACATTGGGAGGATATCCAATAATTTTGGGAAGACCTTGGCTTGCCACGTCTGATGCATATATTGGATGTAGATCAGGGGATATGACTATTTCAGATGGGAACTCTACAAAAATATTAGCCTTGTATTCTCCTGCACAACCCCAGTATGATCAACAACAAGTTGCTTGGCCTATTTTGGGAGAAGAATCTAAGGAAGTTGACTCTATTAATCACTTTATGATGATTAATCAAGGGTCATTCATGCAATTACATGATGAAGACTCAATCCTTTATAAAATTCTAATAAATGAGTTGATACAAGAACAACAATTACAAGAGTTGGTTCCGAATATTGCAGGTTTGAACTTTCTTGCAACCACTGATATATTGCATACTCTGTTGCCGCAGGAAGTCTCTTCTTCTCATTTTTCTTATATGCACCAGATTGATCTTACTATCAAGATAGAAGTTGATTTGATTAAATGTTTGAATATCAATAAATATCTTTTAGATACTCAAAAGGGGACCCTCGTGGACTTCCTGAAATGTCAGAAAAATTCTTTTGCATGGGATTACAAAGATATGCATGGGATAGATCCAACAGTTTGCACCCACCGTATCTATATAAAAGAAGAATGTTTCCCACTCAGACAACCACAAAGAAGAATCAATCCTGCATTAAAAGAAATAGTTAAAGAAGAATTGCAGAAGTTGTTAAAGGCCGGATTTATCTATCCTATCTCTGATAGCTGATGGGTATCACCTTTGGTAATAGTCCCTAAGAAAGGAGGAAAATGGAGGGTATGTGTTTATTATAGAGCCTTGAACTTAGCAACAAGAAAAGATCATTTTCCATTACCATTTGTGGATCAGGTATCAGATTCTTTAGCCGGTAAAAGATATTTTTCATTTCTTGATGGATCAGTGGTTACAATTAGATTTAGATAGCCTCAAAGGATCAAGAAAAGACAACATTTACTTGTCCTTGGGGCACATATGCATATCCTATTCTTCCTTTTGGGTTGTGTAATGCTCCAACCACTTTTCAAAGAGCAGTGATCAATATCTTTTCTGATATTTCTTAAGACATCATAGAAATCTAAATGGATGACTTTACAACTTATGGTTCTAAATTTGAACAAGCATTAGGGAACCTAAAAAAAGTTTTACAGTGATGTGAGGACTATAGTTTGTCATTAAATAGTGATAAATGCTTCATCATGATGCAAGAAGGAATAGTCCTTGGTCATCATATCTCTATAAAAGGAATACAAGTGGATCCAGCAAAGATTGAAGTCATTCAGCATATCAATGCCCCTGTGAAGCAAAAAGATGAAAGAAGTTTCCTTGGTCATGCTGGATACTACAGAAGGTTTATCAAAGATTTCAGCAAAATTGCAAGTCCCTTATATTCACTGCTTGCCAAGGATATGTAATTTAAATGGACCTCTACATGCAATGAAGCTTTCTTAAAGCTTAAGCATGCCCTGACTCAAGTGTGTGTGTGAAAAGTGGACCTGTATCTGTATCTGAAATACACAACACTTCAATTAAGTCATTACATGTATGGTTAGACAGATATAAGCATGAATATGAAAACCATAACAAATCGACCCATTTCCTTCTAAAAGATGTGAGTATAAGATTGCTCTCAGATTTGTATAAGTAATACTAGTGACTAGACTACACCAAGATGAAGGATTTAATCTATATGAGCATGATATTAATGCTAGATGGATGCAAGATTAATCTAACAAGATTTAAGCAATAAATGAGATAGATTATCTAAATATGTATGCAATAAATAATATGTGAATATATAAATGCACAAATATTATTCAGCCTAGAGCAAAAACAACATGATAACAATATATTCTCTAGGATTTTGAATGAGAGATGAAGGCCTGAATTTATAGAAAATTCAGAAAGAAACCAAAGGCTAAGATCAAATGATGATGAGGAGTCAAGATTTTCCAAGAGGAAGCACAATCCAGGTGAATTGATGTGATTGGATGCTTTTTTCAGTTTTTAAAGGAAATTGAACTAAAATTAAGATAAAATCAGAAAAAACTAATTTATTCTCTCTTTCATTCAAATTTAAGATTTAATTGTTTTAATTGCTTTCTTTGAGATTATTTATCAATTTTTAAGTTGTTTTTCAAGATTATCTCCAATTGATTTCTTTTCTCAAATTTTAATTCTTTTTTTGGTCAATTAATTCCTTTTTTGATTTATTTCTTTTTTTTGAAGATTTGTGCTCATAATTTCCAATTCCTCTTTCTTGATTTGTTTCCTTTTTTGAAGATTTGATGGCAAATTGATTTATTTAATTAAATATGCTAGGATATTTAATAAAATAAATAAGATAATTGTTTAAAATGATTTACTTGGAATGATCAATTAATTAAATAAATATTTAATTAATATTGGTTGATTAATTTGCCATGTGACATTTGATGATTTTAGAAATTAATTGTGTGCTCAAGATTGATTTAATTGCCTTTGGTTAGGACCTTGGTGATGTTGTCGAGATTAGGGGCCCATGGTTTAGATGACCATTTTTAGGGTATTACATTTGCTGCTCTTTGAATTAATGTGCGAGTAGCGCGTTGGTTCAAATAATATGTGATGGCTACGAGATACCAGTTCTGAACTTGATTGATCACGAACTAGATGAAAAGCAAGGTGTTTAGCTTGTTTCGAAGTGACAAAGCTTAATGAAGTCTGATTAAAGTGATACTGATCCTGAACTTGATTAAACTTAGGAACGATAGAAAATAAAAGATACCGAACTTGAAATTGATTGATCAAGAAGTGGATCTTACTAATCTAGAACTTGATTGATCTAGACACGGTGAGTGAAGATAAAAATCGATCTTGAACTTGATTGATCAAGATACGATGAACGAAGATAAACTATCCAGCTTGATTCAAAGCGACGAATATTGAACACCTGCTTAGATTGAGTGTGATCAAAGATACTCTTTAAACCCTTGATTGAGTTTAAACGAATAATCAGCTTGATGAAAAGCAATGGAACTGATTAATGTTAAGAGTTTGATTCAAATAAAAGATAAATATCAGCTTGATTTGAAGCAATGAATCTGATATGCCCCTAGAGAAAGATTTGATTCAGATGATGGAGAGATCTCAACTTGATATAAAGCAATGAAGTTGAGATGCCCCTAGTGATGAGGTCTTTTTTGATTGATTTTCTTTAGTTGAAAAAGATTTTTGCTCGACTTTCGATGAAGATTTGAAAATTTTCTCAACATTTGAAGATGTGAGATCATAAGGTCACAAGTATGCCCCCTCGGGAGCGAAATCGAAAGATAGTGAGGGTGCATGATGATTATAGGCAATTTTTAGCGATGATAAGTTGTTTGAGCATAGATTGATTCAAAGGAATTTTTGAAAATTTTGCATTGATTGATAAGAAGTTGAGAGCAATTAGAAGAGAGAATGGGCTTTTGATGAAAAGCGCTAAGTGATCCATACTTTGTGAAATTTTGACTAGATAATTGACATCAGATTTTGATTTCGATTCCGAAAATGGACTCAGGACAGTCGATTTACAAGCTCTTGATTTGATTTCATCATACTTGTGCTGATTGATTATGAGATGTTGTTCTATATGCTTTATTCTATATGTATGCATACCTTTTCAGTATGGATGTTTATTTTTTTAGTTCTTTTTATATGCAAATAAGTGAATGTGAATGAGTAATGAGTAATACAAATTTTTCATTTTTCTATGCAATAAGATGAATGCAAATGAGTGAATAATGAAATGTATGAATCTATATTAAATGTTTATGTATGCAGATAAATATCTCAAAAACACAAGTACTCGATCGGAGAAATGATGAAAAGAGACCACTTAGCTAAAAAAATGATGAAGCTTCTAGCGCTCATGCAGAAAATAAGGAGATCATTGTTACCATACCGAAATCACTTTAAATTCACAAGATGCAGAATGAAATGCAAAATGAGATGCAACCCTAAACCTAGTCATTGGATTTTGAAAGTCTTAATTGTCATCATTGAGCGTTTTACAATTATAGCAGGCAGAATAGAGTTCATTTCTTTGCATATGCAATTTTAGTTATCTTGTCTGCAATGACCCTTTTTTTGTTCATATCCTTGGACAGATTTCGTAGGGACTTGGATTGCATGAGAAAGAAATTCCCTCAAAATAGACAAAGAAATGATGGGAACCTCCCTGTAGCATTCAAATAAGCGGAGTCGAGGAATGTGAGGCGATTTCACCTTGATGTGAAGGATCTTATCACAGACACCCAGCTAATTTTGATGTTTCCAGATCATTGGGTTTATTCCTACAAGCAAAAAACAAGAAAATATTATGCCCCCAATCCTTGTTCCTCTTAGTCAAGATAGACTTCCTCGAGTTACTCAGAGGGAATAATAAGCGAAAGCTAATGTAAAAGATAGCACACAAAGAAAAAATTCATGCATAGCTCAAACTGTTTAGTGATTGTTTTCATTTTTGTTTTTTTGCTTGTTTACTCAGTGATAAAACTCTTCAGTAGTCAAGAGACAGGTGACTGACTCAGAGTGGATGACTAGGTTTCACTGACGGAAAGATGACTTGTTTGACACTACTTAGGATATGTAATGTGCTCTTGTCGATTAACCTAAGACTAGGACATTGATCAGTTTCAAGCCATGAGGGTTCCAACGAACCAGGATGTCACAAAAGTGGCTGAAATATGTACAAGCAAAAGCAAAGATGCATGAAAGTGGGAATGCCAATGTTGCGTTGATAGATGGAGCACTTGAGTACAAGAGGCACCTGTTTGACAGGTTTTCACCTTCTTGGCAGAGATATATATTTTTTTTACCAAGGTGCCTATTTACCAGGTTTTCACCAAGGCATTTTCCCTCTTTTTTCCTTTTTTTTTCTTCTATTTTTCTTTTTCTTTTTTTCTTTTTTTGAATTTCTTCAAGACTTTTTCTGATTTTAGGATTTTTTCAGGACATTTTCTAATTTTTAGGATTTTTTTCAAGACTTTTTCCGATTTTTAGGATTTCTTCAGGACTTTTAGCTGTACAGATTGCTGGAGCAGAGAATATTTAGGTGAAAAATTTCTTTAGATGGATGGTGTCAATCGGTTCATGGAGCTGTTCTCCTTCTAATGTTGAGAGTTGATAGACACCAAAGCCAAAAGCTGCAGTAACGATATAGGGACCCAACCAGTTGGGTTCAAACTTTCCTTTGTTGTCTCGAAACTGTTGATTTTTAGGATTTTCTCTTAGAACTAGGTCACCAACCTGAAATTCTCTATGTATAACCTTCTTGTTATATCCTCAGAACATTCTCTTTTGGTACACTCTGAGATGATCAAACCCCACTTGTCGATGCTCATCCAACAATTCGAGCTCTTGTAATCTAGATATTCTATATTCTTCATCAGTAATGAGACCTTGTAAAGAAACACTCAGAGATGGTATTTCCACCTCAATAGGTAATACTGCTTCAGACCCATACACCAAATAAAAAGGTGTAGCCCTAGTAGGTGTTCTGATACTTGTTCTATAAGCCCATAATGCAGGATAGAGCTACAGATACCAATCCTTCCCAGATTTGTTCACTGTTCTGTGCAAGATAGTCAGTAGGTTTTTGTTAGATGCCTCTACTTGTCCATTACCTTTAGGGTAATATACTGATGACCAGTGTTGTTTTATTTTGAATTTCTCATAGAGTTCGTCTAAATCTTTGTTCTTGAACTGTCCTCCATTGTCAGTTATAATGGATGAAGGTATACCATACCTACAGATGATATAATTAAGAATATAGAGAGCTACTTGTTTGTTGGTTTCCTTGATGAGTGGAAACGCTTCTACCCACTTAGTGAAGTACTTAGTGATAGTGATAATAAATTTGTGTCCATTAGATGATGCAGGATATATTTGGCCAATTAGACCAAATGCCCACTGTTGGAAGGGTCAGTGTGTCACAAAAGGTATGAGATCCCTTGCTGGAGCATGGATAAGGTGCCCATGCAATTGGCACTTTTCACAAATTTTAGCAAATTTTATAGCTTCTTTCTCCATGTCTGGCTAGTAGTAGCTAGCCCTTAGTAGTTTTCATGCTAAAGTTAGATTGTTTGAATGGGATCCACAAACACCTTCATGAACCTTGGATAATGCGTGTTGGGACTCCTCAGTTTCTAGACATCTAAGCAAAGTATTATCTAAACCTCACCTAAATAGGTGGTTAGCAATGATGACGTACCATGACGCATTTCAGATTAGGTTCCTTTTTTCATTTTGGGAAAGATTAGCAGGGACAACTTGGTCATGCAGGTAAGAGTAAATGTGGCTATAACGAGATGAGTCATGTCCAATAATAGAACAGGCCATTTGGGACTTGAGAGAATCATAGGCAGGATAATGTAACTCTTCCACCAGGAATTCAAAGCGAAAATTAGATTCCTGTAGTTGTGGTATAGATGCCAAGGTGGCCATTGCATCCGCTACTCTATTTGTTGTTCTAGGGATCTGTTGAAATGATACGAATGTAAAGTATTTCTTGAGATCATCCACCATTCTCTTATAAGGCATCACTTTCTCATCTCTTGTCTGATATAGATCATTGATTTGGTTGATAATGAGTTAAGAAACTCCATAGATGTGTAATTCAACAATCTTCCATTCAATGGCCAGCTTGATCCCATTTACCAAAGCTTCATATTCTACAATGTTGTTTGTGCAAGGGAAGAGAATCTTGTAAGCTTTCGGAATTGAATATTTTTGAGGAGTAATAAAAATTATTCTGGCACTAGAACAATGTTGACTGAAAGACCCATCAAAGAACATCTTCCATGCTTGTTCAGTAAGGTGCATGATTGATTCATCTGGGAATTCTATATGCAGAGGTTGACTATCTTCAAGTGGAGCATCAGCAAGTTGGTCTGCAATAACCTATCCTTTGATGGCCTTACATTCCATGTATTCAATATCAAATTCCGTAAGAGCCATGACCTATTTGGCCAGTCTCCCTGTAAGCGTTGCTTTACTGAGAAGATATTTGAGTGGATCAATCTTAGATACTAGCTTAATAGAGTGTGCCAACATATAGTGCCTTAATTTTTGTGATGCAAAGACCAATGCCAAGCATGCTTTCTCTATTATAGTGTAGCTCATTTCATATGACACCAATGTTCTATGATGTAATAGATAGCTCATTCCTTTTTATTGTCATCTTGTTGTGCTAGAAGTGCCCCCAGTGAAGTATATGTAGCTGATATGTATAGGATTAGTGGCTTACCTTGAATCGGTGGCATTAAGATGGGTGGATTAGAAATATATTCTTTGATTTGTTGTAAATGTTGTTCACAATCTTTATCCTTGTTGTATTGAACTCCTTTCCTTAATACCTTTGTGAAGGGTTGAGCTTTATCTGCTAGCTAAGATATAAAATGCTTGATTGATTGAAGACGGCCCTGTAAACTTCTCATTTGACTGATATTCTTGGGTGGAGGCATTTCCATTATAGCTTGGACCTTTTTAGGGTCAACCTCAATTCCTTTTTTTGAAATTATGTAACCAAGCAATTTTCCTAATGTTACCCCAAATGCACACTTTTTAGGATTTAATCGGAGCTTGAATCTTTCCATTCTATCCAGTATGAGACCTAGTTCTTGAATATGCGTAGATCTCTTCATGGCTTTTACCAGGGTGTCATCGACATAATCTTCCATGTTTTTATGCATCATATCATGGAAGATATTAGTTATTGCTCTTTGGTAAGTTGCTCCCATGTTCTTTAGCCCAAACGGCATAACATTCCAACAGAAGGTTCCCCATGCACACGTGAAAGTTGTCTTTTCTTGATCTTTGGGTGCTATCTTGATCTGATTGTAACTAGAGAATCCATCCATTAATGAATACATCTCATATCCAGTAGTCATATCTACTATTATGTCAATGTTGGGCAATGGAAAATCATCTTTTGTACATGCTTTGTTGAGATCCCTGAAGTCTGTGCAAACTCTAATAGATTTTTCTGCTTGTGATACAGGTACTATGTTTGATATCCATCATGTGTAGTCTATAGCTTTGATAAATCCAACTTTTAGCAATTTCTCTAGTTCAGCCTTGACTAGCAGTGCCACATGAGGATGCATCTTATGAAGTTTTTGCTTGACTGGTTTAATCCCTAGTGTAATAGAGAGATGATGCATGATGAGATCAGGATCTAGTCCTGGCATATTTGAGTATGTCCATGCAAAGTTGATCTTCTTTTCTAAAAAAAGATTGCTGAAATCTTTTAACTCTTTTGCTGATAGTGATTGAGCTAAATGAATGATGTGTGGTGTCTCTTGACTCCCAATGTTCACTGGCTGAGTTGGCTTGATCAATATGGAAGATCTCTCCTAGAAGTGACTAGGCACTATATCAAGTATCTCACCTTCAGGCACCTCAGAGAGGTTTTAGCCTTTAGGTACACCCTTTATTTTCTCTTTTTTAGATTCTGACACCACCACAATGTGGTTTTCACCATCAGATCTTTTATTTTTATTTTTCTTGTTTTTGAGACTAAGATACTTGATATCTGCTTCAATCATGTTTTCATTCTATTCGCTGGTGGAAGAGCACATGGGTTCAACTGCATTAAGATAGTAGGCCAATGTATAGTCATTGGCAAAAGTAGGTACATTCAAGGGTTGGTTATAAAGAGTACAATCAATCAGTTCAAGATGTATTAAGGATAAGGTTGGAACAGGCTTAAGGGAGTTCACGGTACTATCATCATGGCTTCGGACCAACCAGTCGAGTTCCATAAGACTACCAGGAAGAGTCAAGACACGATTAGCAAAATTCATGTTAGTATTTATTGGACCTAACCCAACCGACCTATTTCTAGCATCATCAACTACTTCAGACTCGACTACATACCATGGTGTGACAGTAACGGGGTCAGCAGATAGCATCTCAAAATTCATGACAGAGTAGTCATAATGTGTTGTTGAATAATTGTTGTTATAAATAGAGCTCCTATCTGAGTTATCAGAGTTATAAGATGAATTTTCTGACTCATCTTCAAGTGGCTTAGTAAAAGTATATATAGTATCAATACCCACATCTTTGATGCTGCAAGCTCCTTCATGATTTGGTTCATTGAGTACTTGTATTTGACACACTTGTGGACATAACCTTGATGGTTTTATAAATCCCTATCGTCTGTTCCATTCAACTTCCTTTGGATTCATGACTGGTTTTGTTTCTGTAGCTTCTAATTCTTCTTTTGTTGCTCCATACCTGATTTGTCTTGTCTCATCAGAGGGAGAGTTAGTAGGTGAAGAAATTGCTTGCATCCTTTCTTCCTGCATCTATCATTCATAGTCTTCTTGTCTTTTTAGTCTGATTTCTTCCATTTCCTTTTGCATTTTTAGGCGTGTCATCTTTTGTGCATCATCTGTGATATCACTGGATTCTTCAGGGGTTTCTGTAGTAGATGTATTTGAGAGATGGTCAGGACCCCATTCATACTCATTTGAATTAGTTTCTGAATCATCTACTTGTTGTTTGCCAGTATATGTGACTGGAATGTTCAGTGGTGCAAACAATTCTCTGATTCTGTATACTTCATCTCTCATATCATCTGGGACTTCTACTTCCTGTGGTATTATAGCTGATATAATTGGAACTTGATTACCATCTATTTCCTCTCTCTGGGTGGGCAATTCTTTTTGTTCATCATCACACTTTTCCTGAGTTTGTTGAGTATTAATTTCTTGTGTTGTTAAAGGTAGTACCTTTTTCTTCCACTTACATTGATGGTGGGACATGTGCTTCAGATCTGATTGCTTTCTTGGATCATATCCCAGTCCAACTTTATCATTGACAGACTTAGTTTGTAACTGAATAGGTTCAACAATACCTTTTTGACATTTGCCTAGAGGACCAGTACCTGAATATCCCATGCGTTGAAGCATCTTATAGCCTGGACCATATTGTGTCAAGGAAATCTCACAATGTTGTATTTCTTTGTTTGCACTATCTTCTTTGAAAAGTGATTTGAGAACATCATCCTCTTCTATTTTATCTGCAAGAGAAGTAGAGGACTGTATAAAGAGACCATCATACATGACTTTTAGAGTTGAAGTTTGTGGCTTCATAACCTCTGATGGTTTTCCTGACTATCTTGGTGACAAAGGAAGAGACATTTGTGAGAGTATAGGCTCTATTTTGTAGCCATCTATGCTAGTGTTTGTGATTTTCAATTTCTTTTGTAAATCTTTCAACAAAGATTCTGAACTTTTAGTTGTGGAGGTTGCTCTATTATGAGGAACAAAAGCATCAGCACTCTACGTTAATGCATTGCAGGTATAACTTGTATCAGCAAGAATAATGACTTCAACTCCATTATAAGGAAATTTCAAGCATTGATGATACGTAGATGGTACTACTTTCATTTCATGAATCCATGGCCTGCCCAGTAAGATGTTGTATGAAAGATGAAGATCCAGGAATTGAAAAATGACATCTCTTTCCATAGGTCCTACTATGATTGGTAATAGTTCCAGACCCTTAGAGGTTCTTTCTTCTTCATCATAAGCCTTGATTATTATTTTCTTTGTTGGGTCAATAACATTTAAAAAAAATTCCAGCTGTGTCAGTAGATTATAGGTACAAATATTCAACCTAGTGCCTTCATCTATCAAAACACGTTTAACTCGGTGTTTATGGATCATGGCTTCAATGTGTAATGGCTAGTTATGTGGGTGACTCAGTGAGTTATCATCTTCTTCAAAGAAAGTGAGGTAATAAGGTGAGGTTAGGTGACCCACCATAGATTGAAACCGATCTACATCTAAATCTTTAGGGACACTGGTGGTAGGTAGAGCTTTGTCCAGGACCTCTCTATGAGCAAAAGAGATCTTAAGCAGTTCCAAAATGGAGATTTGAGCATTGGTTCTCTTCAATTGTTCGACAATACTATAACTAGGACAAGATGATGAAGCCAACTATTTTTATTTGGCCATGATTGTATTTGTTTGTGTATTTGGTATATTTGATGTTGTTTGATCAAAAGTTGAGGAACTAGCTCATGGGAGAGTAATCTTCCTTTGAGTACGAGTCACAACATTAGCAGTTTGTGCTTGACTTTGGTGATCCTGGACTATTATCACATTGCAATATTCAAGTTGAGTAGATTCAATCATGTTGATCACATTATCATTGTTAGTGTAGGCATAATTGACTCTAGCTCCTCCCTTGGATTTTGAGGAATCTCCTTGTTCATAAGTCGATAAAGGATCTTTAAAGGCCTTATGATTAGCATTAGTCCCATGATTTCCAACAACAATCTTGCCTGCATCAATAAGATCTTGGATTTCATGTCGGAGTTTCATGCAGTTGTTTATCGTTTTCTCTCCACCATTTGGGTCTAATTTCTAGGTCATATGGTCTAGAACTGTCTAGCAATGTTATCAGATTATTTGCCAATAAGGTTTTGAAAGCTGATTCATATGACTCATCTAGAGGAGTAAAATCATGCTTAGGCTTTGAAAGCCAAGGCTTTTCTTTAAACCATTCTCTTGTTTTCTTTGGAGGGTTTTCTATCGTAGTTTCAACTACCTTGAATGCTTGCATGCCACTGGCCAAGTTAAATATTGTGGATTTTGTTTTTGCTTGGACAGTATCTACCACTCCATCACTAACAATGTTCTTGTTATTACCTTTGCCGTATTTCCAGTACTTGCTCTTTTCTTTAGAACTAGAACCTTGCGATGTTTCTTTCCAAAGTGATATATCTCCCTTTTTTATAAGCACGTCTTCCACTCTGAGGGCGTTATCTACCATTTTGTTGAATGAAGGGTGTACTTGCATCTAGACACTATACTTTAATTCAGGGATTAGGTTGTTGACAAAGATATCCATTTTCTCAAGATCTGGGATAGTCTGTGAATATCTAGAGAACATCTTTATCCATCGTTGGAGAAAAGTGAGAAAGGGTTCTCCTGTCTTTTGTTTGGTATTGCAAAGCTCTATCATAGTCACAGGATGTCAAATGTTGTATGAGTATTGTTGTAAAAATAGTTGGATTAGTTCTTCAAACATTCTTCAAACATTTTTATTCCTTTGGGTAGACTTGAGAACCATTCCATTGCTTGACCCCCTAAACTCCTTGGGAAAAGGTGCATGAGGTACGTTTGATCGTGCATGAACTCCATACATGCAACACAAAACTTTCTGACATGATCTTGAGGACCTGAGGTACCATCATATTTGTCAAATTTTGGGATCTCAACTTGTGAAGGAAATGGAGGCATGTAAAGGTTTTTGTCAAATGGGAATGGGCATATTGTGTCCAGAGAATATTGTTTTGGTGTTTTATCTTTGTTTTGTAGTTTTGTGACCGCAGTTTGTAATGTTTGCATTTGTTTGCTTATTTTTCCCCATGGTGTCTCTTCCTCTTTAGTGATGAGGGCTTCCACATTATAACCAGTAGGGAGTTTGGCACCTTGCTTTGCTAATTCTAGGGAATAGTCTTCTTTTTCCCTAGCCATGATGACCTTCATCATTTTTCGGAACTCTTTATCATTCTGACATCTATGTACTTTCGCTTCGGGAGGTTCAAGAAGCTCAGATTCAGTCGATGAGGAATCACTGTTAGTGGCATGATTGCTGAAGTCATCATGAGTGTCTCGTTTACTAGCTTCTCTTTCTTGTCTTTCCCCATACATGGTGGGAGATAGAGGCTGACCAAAGATTGGTAGATCGTAAACTGGTATTTGTGATGAGGATGGTTTATTATAAAAGGGGTTTTCCACAAAGAATGGATTGTCTTTTGACGAAAAGGGCATTTCTTTTTCTTTGTCTCTTTTGCTGCGAGAATTTTTGGTTTGAACAGGCATTTTGTAACCAATAGGACCAAGTGCTAAATGTGTTGCAGAAGTCAAGATCAACTTGTAGCTAGTAGTTCATTTAATGTAGTGATTGAGAGAAGTAACTAAGATCTAGTCTAGTTTTAGGATTGATCTATCCTATGTAAGATATTATCTAAGTTAACTTAGGTTTTATAAGATGTTTGTTTGAACTAGCTTAAAGATGATCGACAAAATCATGCAATGCAATGACAGAGGTACACTATCAAGGTTGTTTATGCTCCGAAGGATGATAACCAGTTTTAGGCTTGTTGTAGACTGTTTTAGATAGGTTTGACTATTCTGGGCTGGCAAAATCAGAGACTCATACAACATGATTTCTGAGATCGTACGATAGTATAACAGCTTCAGGATGACAACAGTTCTATTTCATACGAGTTGCTACCTAGTACCATACGACAAATGGGCAGGTCCCAGACGACAATGGATTCAGTGCAGTTCTGTCTTGTATGACACATGATTTAGCTATAAATGACAAACTGCTAGGTTTCGTATGATACAAGATTGATCTTGGACGACAAATTAGAAGACTCATACGAAACAGGATATGGTGCAGGACAAATGATCAAGTTCGTACGACTGTTAACAGGACAGAGACAAAAATTTTGAGTTTTTTTTTTTCAATAGTTGAGTATGACAACTGAGTATGACCAATTCTGAGGTGGACTAATTTTTTACCGGGATAGACTAGTTTTGACATAGATAGAGTTTTATCACTGAGTTGTTGATTATTCTTTTCTCCATTTTAAGTATTTTAGTTTCATTTTTTAGGGATGAAAACACAGAAAACATGCAGTATGAATAGTAACTCCAATCACAACATGCTAACCCTATGGAAGTTGGCTTAGAGAAGAAAACCTTTGCTTGCTGACTTAGGTACACACCCAATAGCTAATTAGAATATGGCCGCTGAGTCTCATGTAATGGATTCTCAATGTCGTATTAGCCAACTCTAAACGCTAATGGGGGCATGATATGGCAAGTGTCATGGGAGAGTTACTATCTCTCTTGCACAAAGATTATCAACCTTTCGAAGGTGAATCAGGTAGCTTCTAATCTTATAGTTATTAGTCAGTTTGAAATTACCCCTTGAAGTCACGCAAGCATGATTGAGGCCTATAGCCCGACAAGGTACCAAAACAAGTTGTAGTCACATAAATGTGATTGAGACCGTGATGCCCTACAAAATGCTCGAT
This sequence comes from Cryptomeria japonica, assembly GCF_030272615.1. Classification (NCBI taxonomy): domain Eukaryota; kingdom Viridiplantae; phylum Streptophyta; class Pinopsida; order Cupressales; family Cupressaceae; genus Cryptomeria; species Cryptomeria japonica. The sequence goes on along the minus strand of NC_081405.1, from coordinate 247,913,772 downwards.
ATGAGAGATCTCAAAGAGAAAACTCAAATAATCCCATCCTTTGAGACTTTAATCACCAGAGGCCTATTTATTATAGTGAGTTGGAATGCTCAGGTCCAACTGTACTCACTTGGGCCATTCTCACAGGGTGATTACTTTTTTCCACTGTGACAGGCCTGCTAAAGGTACACAAATCTCAAAACTTAGAAAAAAGATTCAAGGGTATAGATTTCTGATTATCTATAAAAGACAAGAGCATACTCTCCTACCTCTCAGATTTTTCTAAAAACACAAAAGACAGATTTATTCATTAACCAGATAGCAAGTTAGGTGCCTAAAAAAAAATTAAAGAATACACAATGTTTGATTGATTCTCTTTAGGCAACCTACAAAAACAATGTATCAGTAGTCATGTTGTTTTTATTCTTTGACAGGTGTATGTTTGATTGATAAATTCTTTGACAAGAATCCTGCAAGAAACTGGTTAAGCTGTGAAAATACCAAGCAGATAGAAGACAATTTAGGGTTAGCGTTAGCGTAATCAAAATTTAATTCAAGAAAAACCCCCAAAAATGAAACTTACTTTTAATCTAACAAAAAATAGAATCGTACGACAATTCTCATTGAATGAAACGACAAAATTTTTTAATCATACAAGTCAGAAATGAGCATAGGAGGACAAAAGATAAAGTCAAATAACCAGAAATGTTGGCATTATAGTAAGAAAGATTGTTGATATTCAGTAAGGATATTGAGAAGGTTGTTGAAGATTATTGATATAACTAAAGAAGGATGATAACTATCTTTATAACATTATTTTATCATTGATGTCAAGAAATTGATTATCCGATTCAGTATGATGTTGCCATATCTTGAGAAGATTGATTAGAAGAGAATTAAGATGTCGGTAAAAGACACAAAAAGAATGTAATGAATAAGAGGAGGAATAAGTTATTCAATGGGCAACTATTACCGAGTTAGACAATGATGAGATCATGATGTTTAGATTGTTTTCATATTCTACATATGTTGATTTATTGTAAGGTTTATACTATACTATGTCACCAAGCAAATAACCTAGTTGGTAAACCCTAAGGAACCTAGTCGGTAAACCCTAAGGTTATCGATATCAATTAATGAAGGCAAAATGTCTACTGAGTAAAGTTTAGTATTTACCGAGTTGCAACCGAGTTATGACAGTGTGCATGGGATGGATAAAAGTGTTATTTAATGAAGGACAATGATTAGCTGGAGATGTATAAATGATTGGTATGTCGTGCATGAAGTTTGTTAAGGATCTATGGCAAAGGAAAATCGGAAGGAAGATCTACAGCGCAGATTGAACCGCAATAACCTTGTGAAAGTTCCAAGAAAGGACTGTAAGTCCCGAGGCAAGGTAAAAGGTTTTCAGATCGAAGGATACATTGAACCTGGTCAAGTTTGAAGATCCGATGGCTAAGATTGATCATGGGAAATGTGATCAAGGAGATTGAGAGGTTAGCAATTGTTTATAAATAAGAAATTGTTAATAAACAATGTATGTGGGCAAGTGTATGCATAGGGATGCTACATAGTGATTACCGAGCACAGAAGCTTGAAGACCTGTTTGAATAATAGAGTAGAGAGCCCAGCAGAGGGACAAGATAAGTCCTATGACTAGATGGTTTTGAGCAAATAAGAATCTACTTTAGCATTTTAGATGTGAAGTTGCAGATAGATTTGTATTACTGTTATTTTGTAAGTGACAGAAAATCTCTTAACTGAGTGGACTTAACAGTGTTATATGTAAACCCTCTAGCAAGGTAACATTCTAAATGAGTGTTTGAAATCCTTTGACAAGGTCACTTCTAACAAAGTGAAGATCCTAACAAATCTGAGGGAAATCCCTTAACCGGGTCACATCTAGCAATGTGTTTGTAATCTTTAACAAGATTTGCTTTTAACCGAGCATACTCTAGAACAGTATATTTCTTAGTGGGTCTGAAATCCCATAGTGGTTTTTCTCTATTTGGGTTTCTACGTTAAATTTGGTGTTATGAGTGTTATGATGATTATGTGTTTATGAGTTTGCATGTTTAGCAGTTTTGGTTAAGTTGCCGAAGTATAAGTTACCAAGGTTGAATCTATTGATTTTATGGAAGTTTAAGTTTGTATGATTCACCCCCCCTCTCATCTTGTTAGCTATTGGCAATTGTACTTTACATTAAGTATCAGAACTATCAATTGGTATCAGAGCTTTAGACTCCAGAAGAAAAGTTTAAAGGTACTTGAGGCAAAGATCCGAAGATGTATAAAAGGGATGCACCGAAGCTGAACAAGTCAAGTTTTTCCACATGGCAGAAAAGGATGAAGCTGCATTTATCAGGAATTGGAGAATATGCAACATATTATTTGGAGAATGATTATATTGCACCAAGCACCAACCTTATGACCTTGGAAGAGATAAAGGCAAAGAAAGAACATATTCAAGCTATGATTGAAATTACATCAGCATTGACCGACTCAGAGTTTAATGATCTAGAAGGCTGTAATGATGCAAAAGGAATGTGGAATAAGCTCATATCTATGTATGGAGGTGATGAACATGTTCAAAGAGCAAAAGTAGATAGTCCAAGAGGACAACTTGAATCCATGCAAATGAATGTAGGTGAGAACATAACCCAATACAGTACAAGACTAAAGGAGATTGTCAATCAAATTAAAGGAGTAGGTGGAACTATTGAAGAAAAGGATATAACAAGTAAGTTGTTGAGAACCCTTCTACCAGCTTAGGCTATTTGAGTCTCTGCAATCAATGAATTGAGGTCTGTACCCAACATGCCAGTTTCTTTAGATGCTACTATTGGTAAGTTACATGCATTTGAGTTAAGTAATTTTGATAACAGTGGGTCTTCGGTAAATAAAGTAGAATCTGCATTCAATTCTTTTCATATTGGTGAATCTAATGATTACAATGATAGAATGAGTAAGTACTCTGAAGAAGATCATAGTGGAGCAAGTGAAAGATTTTGCAAGAACATGGAAAAAGTGCACAAACTGTATGAGGAAATCAAGAAGAAAGAAGAATTTGAAGCATTATTAGCCAGAAGGTTACCGAGAGGAAAAGGTAAGTATAAAGGAAAGCTACCTTTAAAATGTTTCAATTGTGATAAGATAGGACATATGGCTTCTAACTGCCCTGACAAAGAATCTAGTGAAAAGAGAGAATACTGAGATAAAAGGCAGAAAGATAACCAATACAGAGGACATTGAGACTTCAGAGGTAGAGATAGAAAGACATGTATAATAGCAGATGAGGAATCCAACGATGATGAATCTAATGAAACTGATATTGAGGAAGTTGTTTATGTGGCTATTAAAGATGGATCTGATGAAGAAATGAAGAAAAAGCTCTAATATCTCACATAAATAATAATGATTCTTGGATCATAGATAGTGGATGCTCACATCATATGATAGGTGATAAACACAAGTTTTTTAAATTAGAAGACTATGATGGAGGCTATGTAAGATTTGGTAATGATGCACCATGTTCGGTGAAAGGTAAAGGATCTATAACACTTCTTGACAATGCTAAATGTGATGATGTATACTAGGTTGAAGGTTTGAAATACAATTTGTTGAGTGTAGCACAACTAAACAATACAGAATACCGAATAGAAGTTCAGAAAGGAATTGTCAAAGTTCATGACAAGCATGGAAAGTTAGCTACTACCGGGACACAAACAAAAGGTAATACATTTCATCTTGACCCAACTCGGAACAAGTGTCTTTATGCAAAGATAGATGATACCTAGTTATGGCATAAAAGGTTTTGTCATGTAAATTTTGATAATCTGGTCAAAATAAGTAAGAAGCACCAAGTAAGAGGTCTACCGAGTCGTGAAAAACCTGATAATGCTATGTGCCGAGGATGCCAGATGGGTAAGTTGACAAGATCAAGCTTTACAAGTAAGTCTTACACTTCTAAAGGAATTTTAGATCTAGTACATACTGACCTTTGTGGTCCTATGAAAGTTCAAAGTTATTATGGTGATAAATATTTCATATTATTTGTGGATGATTACTCAAGAATGATGCCAGTCATGTTTTTAAAATAAAAATCAGAAGCTTTTCAAATGTTCAAATGGTACAAGGCAAGAGTTGAAAATGAAATAGGAAGACAACTGAAATGTATTAGATCTGATAGAGGAGGAGAATTCATTTCTGATGAATTTAACTTATACTGCAATGATCATGGTATAGAGAGGCAAGTGTCTGCACCGAGAACACCTTAGCAAAATGGGATAGATGAGAGAAGAAACAGATCAATTGTGGATTGTGCAAGAACCCTGATGATAGAAAAGAGGGTACCTCAAACATTTTGGAGAGAAACAATCAGCACTGTAGTTTACACCCTGAACCGAGTTCAACTGAAGAAAGGAACTATGAAGACACCATATGAGATCTGGTATGACAAGAAACCTAATGTAAGTTACTTTAAAATCTTTGGAAGTAGATGCTATGTTCACAAAGATGATAGAAATGGAAAGTTTGATCAAAAAAGTGAAGAAGGAACATTTCTTGGTTATTCTTCTAGAAGTAAACCATTTAAATGTCTGATCAAATCATCTAACAAAATAGTGGAAAGTGCAAATGTGAAAATTGATGAATTTGTAGAAAGAAATGATGAAGGAAATTCCAAAGAACCAGAAGATTATGAAGAATTCGTTTATGTTCAACCGAGAAGTCCTACCGAGAAAGTTGCTAAAGAAAATGAAGATAATGTCCAGTTACCGAGTGATGAAGAAGATCATACAGAACCTACCGAGCCTATATTAGCCAAGTATATCAGAAAACATCATGCATCAAGTCAGATTATAGGAGATAAGGATGATCTAGTGATGACAAGGAACAAACTCAGACATAACACATGTCTAATATCTGAATTTGAACCGAGAATAGTGAAAGAGGCATTTAACAGTGAAGATTGGGTAAATGCTATGACAGAAGAGATTGATCAAATCAAGAAGAATGACACATGGACACTAATCCCAAGACCAAAGAACAAAAATGTAATCGGTACTAAGTGGATTTTTAGAAAGAAGCTAAATGAGAAAGGTGAGGTTATTCACAACAAAGCAAGACTAGTTTGCAAAGGTTATGCTCAAGAAGAAGGAATAGATTATGGTGAGACTTTTGCACCTGTGGCTAGACTTGAGGGAGTAAGAACATTGTTGGCATATGCTGCTTTCAAAATTTTCAAGGTATATCAAATGGATGTCAAATCTGCATTTTTGAATGGTATACTAGAAGAAGAAGTTTACATTGAACAACCTGAAGGATTTGTTGAAGACAGGAGTAAAGATTAGGTATGCAAACTGATCAAAGCTTTATATGGTCTAAAGCAAGCACCTAGAGCATGGTATGAAATATTGCACTCTTATTTGATCAAGATTGGTTTTATAAGGACAAGTGAAAACAACAATATGTACATGAAGAAAGATGAGGACAATGGAATACTGATCTCAGCCATATTTGTTGATGACATTATATTTTGTAGAAATGACTCCTTATGCAAGAATTTTGGAAATGAAATGTGCAAAGAATTTGAGATGTCACTAATCAGAGAGATAAAGTATTTTACAGGTTTACAGATATTGCAAATGAAAGATGAGATTTTCATTACTCAATCCAAGTACATAAAGGAAATCTTGAAGAAATTTGGAATGGAGGATTCTAAACCAGTAAGTACTCCTATGACTACTAACTATAAATTATCAAAGAATGATGAATCTGCATCTGTTGATGAGACACTTTACCGATCTATGATTGGAAAATTGCAATATGTTGTGCATAGTAGACCGAATATAGTACATGCAGTAGGTATTGTAGCAAGATTCTTTGCAGATCCCAAGGAGACACATATGACAGCAATCAAGAAAATTTTCAGATACCTGAGAGGCACTGAAGATTATGGCTTAGTATATGAAAAGAAGAATGATTTTGATTTAAAAGTTTATAATGATGCTGATTGGGCAGACAACATAGATGATAGGAAAAGAACAAGTGATGGAGCTTTCTTTTTAGGAGAAAGACTAGTGAGTTGGCTTAGCAAGAAATAAGGATGTATCTCACAGTCTACAGCAGAAGCTGAATATGTTGCTGCAGCATTGAATTGTACCAATATAGCATGGATCAAACAACTATTGGAAGAAAATTTACCGAACCAGTAACTATATTCTATGATAATACTAGTGCCATTAACATTTCAAAGAATCCAGTGATGCACTCTAAGACAAAGCATATCTCTATAAAGTATCATTATCATTATCTTAGAGAAGAAGTTCAAGAGAAGAAAGTTGTGCTGGAATATATCAGTTCAAAGGAGCAATTAGTAGATATCTTCACAAAGCCATTGCCAAGGGACACTTTTGAGTATCTCAGAAGCAAGTTAGGAGTGCTACCCCTATCTTCTACTCACTGACCGAGTTTGGTGAAAGCATCAATTCGATGAATCTACAGAATATTATGTGTGGATTGATGCTAAATTACACACTTTAGGAGGTCACCTAAAGGTGTGTAGGAAATTGTGAATAGAGACAAGTTACTCTAACCAAGACTGAGATGTTACACAACAAGGCAAATCACTTCACAGAGGAAGAAATCATGATTTAGTTCTTTTACTTTTTGGCATTGTTGTCAAAGGGGGAGAAGACTAAATGGTTGAAAGGCTAAATGGTTGACTGAATGAAAGCCCTGAATGATGGAAATAATAGAAGACTAATGATAGGGGAAGAAGATTGCAAAAGAAATGGAGAAGACTAAATGCAAGTCAACAAAAAAAGGAAGAAGACTTCGGAAGATTTTAACAGCTCAAGGATAACAAGAGAAGTCTAACAACAATCTAAATCCGAATCAATTTGAATATCTTGTTGGTATTACCATTTATTTATTGGTTTTGCCATCAATGCCAAAGGGGGAGATTGTTGGCATTACAGTAAGAAAGATTGTTGATATTCAGTAAGGATATTGAGAAAGTTGTTGAAGATTATTGATATAACTGAAGAAGGATGATAACTATCTTTAGAACATTATTTTGTCATTGATGTCAAGGAATTGACTATCCGATTCAGTATGATGTTGCCATATCTTGAGAAGATTGATTAGAAGAGAATTAAGATGTCGGTAAAAGACACAGAAAGGATGTGATGAATAAGAGGAGGAATAAGTTAATTAATGGGCAACTATTACCGAGTTAGATAATGATGAGATCATGATGTTTAGATTGTTTTGATATTCTACATATGTTGATTTATTGTAAGGTTTATACTATACTATTTCACCGAGCAAAGAACCTAGTCGGTAAACCCTAAGGAACCTAGTCGGTAAACCCTAAGGTTATCGATATCGGTTAATGAAAGCGAATTGTCTATCGAGTAAAGTTTAGTATTTACCGAGTTGCAACCGAGTTATGCCAGTGTGCATGGGATGGATAAAAGCGTTATTTAATGAAGGACAATGATTAGCTGGAGATGTATAAATGATTGGTATGCCATGCATGAAGTTTGTTAAGGATCTATGGCAAAGGAAAATCAGAAGGAAGATCTACATCGCAGATTGAACTGCAATAACCTTGTGAAAGTTTCAAGAAAGGACTGCAAGTCCCAAGGCAAGGTTAAACATTTTCAGATCGAAGGATACATTGAACCTGGTCAAGTTCGAAGATTTGATGGCTAAGATTGATCATGGGAAATGTGATCAAGGAGATTGAGCGGTTAGCAATTGTTTATAAATAAGAAATTGTTAATAAACAATGTATGCAGGCAAGTGTATGCACAGGGATGCTACATAGTGATTACCGAGCACAGAAGCTTGAAGACCTGTTTGAATAATAGAGTATAGAGCCCAATAGAGGGACAAGATAAGTCCTATGACTAGATGGTTTTGAGCAAATAAGAATCTACTTTAGCATTTTAGATGTGAAGTTGCAGATAGATTTGTATTATTGTTATTTTGTAAGTGACAGAAAATCTCTTAACCGAGTGGACTTAACAGTCTTATATGTAAACCCTCTAGCAAGGTAACATTCTAAATGAGTGTTTGAAATCCTTTGACAAGGTCACTTCTAACAAAGTGAAGATCCTAACAGATCTGAGGGAAATCCCTTAATCAGGTCACATCTAGCAATGTGTTTGTAATCTTTAATAGGATTTGCTTTTAACCGAGCATACTCTAGAAGAGTATATTTCTTAGTGGGTCCGAAATCCCACAATGGTTTTTCCCTATTTGGGTTTCCACGTTAAATCTGGTGTTATGAGTGTTATGATGATTATGTGTTTATGAGTTTGCATGTTTAGTAGTTTTGGTTAAGTTGCTGAAGTATAAGTTACCGAGGTTGAATCTATTGATTTTATGGAAGTTTAAGTTTGTATGATTCACCCCCCCCCCTCTCATCTTGTTATCTATTGGCATATGTACTTTACATTAAGTATCAGAACTATCAGGAAATAGTATGTCGTACGAGGCCATCTTTTGATTCATACAACAAATAATAGGATTTAATATTATCTTGTACGATAAATGACAGGCTTCAATATAATGTCGTACGATGCAGTGAAACTACTCATATGATATTTTGCAGAGATTGTACGGACGAAACTTGCAGGATAAAAAGAATGATTTTGAGGCCAAAAAAGTAGTTTTCTGCCCCACGGTGGGCGCCAAAAATGTGTGTGAAAAGTGGACCTATATCTGTATCTGGAATACACAACACTTCAATTAAGTCATTACATGTATGGTTAGACAGATATAAGCATGAATATAAAAACCATAACAAATCGACCCATTGCCTTCTAAAACATGAGTGTAAGATTGCTCTCAGATTTGTATAAGCAATACCAGTGATGAGACTACACCAAGATGAAGGATTTAATCTATATGAGCATGATATTAATGCTAGATGGATGCAAGATTAATCTAACAAGATTTAAGCAATAAATGAGAAAGATAATCTAATTATGTATGCAATAACTAATATGTGAATATCTAAATGCACAAATATTATTGAACCTAGAGCAAAAACAACATGATAACAATATATTCTCTAGGATTTTTGAATGAGAGATGAAGGCCTGAATTTATAGAAAATTCAGAAAGAAACCAAAGGCTAAGATCAAATGATGATGAGCGGTCAAGATTTTCCAAGAGGAAGCACAATCTAGGTGAATTGATGTGATTGGATTTTTTTTCAGTTTTTAAAGGAAATTGAACTAAAATTAAGATAAAATCAGAAAAAACTAATTTATTCTCTCTTTCATTCAAATTTAATATTTAATTATTTTAATTGCTTTCTTTGAGATTATTTATCAATTTTTAATTTGTTTTTCAAGATTATCTCCAATTGATTTCTTTTCTCAAATTTTAATTCTTTTTTTGGTCAATTAATTCCTTTTTTGATTTTTTTTTTTTTTGAAGATTTGTCCTCATAATTTCCAATTCCTCTTTCTTGGTTTGTTTCCCTTTTTGAAGATTTGATGGTAAATTTATTGATTTAATTAAATATGCTAGGATATTTAATAAAATAAATAAGATAATTGTTTAAAATGATTTACCTAGAATGATCAATTAATTAAATAAATAAATAATATTGGTTGATTAATTTGCCATGTGACATTTGATGATTTTATAAATTAATTGTGTGCTCAAGATTGATTTAATTGCCTTTGGTTAGGACCTTGGTGATGTTGTCGAGATTAGGGGCTCATGGTTTAGATGACCATTTGTAGGGTATTACATCAAGCACCAGTTCTTAAAGGTCCAAATTGGTCTTTACCATTTCAAATTCATACAGATGCATCTGATTATGCAATAGGGGCAGTATTAGGACAAAAGATTGACAAATTGGAAAGTGCAATATATTATATTAGCAAGAACTTACAGGGATCTAAGTTAAATTACACAGTCACTGAAAAGGAAATGTTAGCTGTTATATATGCACTCAACAAATTTAGGCACTATATCACAGGATCTCCCATATTTGTGCATACAGATCATATTGCAATTGGATACCTCATGAATAAGCCTTCAATTACTAGTAGATTGTCTCGCTGGTTATTGTTGATGCAGGAATTTGATATCACAGTTGTTGATAAACCAGGGAAGTCTAATGTGGTTGAAGAATATCTTTCAAGACTTCAGTTATAAGAAGATTCTATAGTGATAGATGATGCTTTTCCAGATGAACATTTATTCCTTATACAAGCTCACACTCCTTGGTATGCTGATATTGCCAACTATTTAGCTACTGCTAAAATGCCAATAATTTCTCTCCTAAGGAAAGAGGGTTGTTGGTAGAAAAAAGTTTTAAATTCTAATGGATTGTTGATTGTTTGTTTTATACTGGGCCTGGCCAAGTCATGAGAAGATTTGTAAGGGAAGATGAAACATGTGATATCCTGCATTCATGTCATGATGAGCCATGTGTGGACATTTTGTTGCCAAAAGAACAACACTCAAAGTAATAAATACAGGATACTATTGGCCCACATTACACAAGGATGCAACACAATATACAAGAAAATGTGACAGATGCCATCGTATGGGAAGACCTACTAAATCTGATGAGATGTCATCATATCCATAAATATTAGTTGCACCATTTGATAAATGGGGATTAGATTTTGTTGGCCCAATTGATCCACCTTCTAATGGAAAATCCTACATTTTGGTATGTACAGATTATGTAAAAAAATGGGTGGAAGCTCGTGCCATGACACATGCAAGAGATAATAAGGTGGCTGAGTTTCTTTATGAGGAGATATTTACAAGATATGGAGTACCAAAAGAAATTGTATCAGACCAGGGCCCACAATTTACTTCAACATTGATTGCAGCTTTGGTCAATCAATACAATGTAAGACACAGGAAGTTTACTCCATATCATCCACAAGCTAATGGGCAGGTAGAAGTTACAAATAGGGAGCTTGAGGCTATTCTTACTAAAACAGTATATGTTCATAAAAAATATTGGTCTCATAGGCTTTCAGAAGAAATTTGGGCATACAAAACAACTTGGAAAACACCAATTGGTTTTACACCTTTTGAGTTGGTTTATGGAAAGCAGTAATGATGCCTATTGAATTTGAGCATAAAACTTTGAGGATAGTTTTACAATTAAATATGACATTATCTGAAGCACAAAATTAATGTATTCAACAATTGAATGCTCTGGATGAATGGAGGAAAATGGTTGTCCAGTAGACATAACTGATCCAAAATCAGAGAGAAAAGTGGCATGATAAATATATCAAGGAAAAAAAGTTCAAAGCCGGTGACTAGACACTATTGTATGATTCCAGATATAAAGATGCTATGGGGAAACTACGAACCAGGTGGTTAGGTCCATATGAGATAGAAGAAGTTTTCAATAATGGAGTTGTACGTTTGACCACAATTGACCCTGTTCGGTTTGAGCTTTTGGTGAATGGTCATCGATTGTGTTTGTATCATAAGTCAACCACTAAAGAGGAGTTCCTGCAGAAATTTGACCAAAAAGATGAAACAAAGGTTCCTGCAGCAACAAACAAGGTTCCTGCAGCAACTGACAAGGTTCCTACAGCAATTGATCAACTTCCTACTGCAATTGAGCAAAGTAATAAAGGTAACATTCCTGTAGCCACTGCAGTGAACATGCTTGTCGCTTCATAATTCTTCTCGCATCATTTCACAATAAATATTTTCATGTCTTATGAGAATTTCTTCTCCATAAGTAAAATTCCATCCACATCACTCCATCTCACTTTCTTATCTGTCATTTCACTTCATTTCGCCATCATTTTTGTACTATTGCAGGTATGTACATATTGTATTTTATTTTAGTTACACATTTATTATTTCATTATGATTATGCCTTTCTAAATCCATGTGCACTCCTCGAAATCTCGTCAGCTTGTGTGGACACATGCTAGGTTAAGTGGGGGGGGGGGGGGTGCTTTATGGTTCGGTTTCCAAAGTTAGTGATTATTCATCCTTTTTGGTACTTAGAATTGATTGCTTGCCATCATTGTTTTAACAAGTTATTATTTCATGCAAGGAAATAATAAATTCTGCCACCAAAATTGAGATATGTATGGAATTTTCAATTTAGCAAGTTTGTCGGATATTTTGTTCCTCCGTTTCTAAGCTGCAGAGTGTTCTATACTAACAGAGTAAGAAATGGGTGGTGATCCAATCCGCCATGAGCCAATAGTCCATGAAGTGTTGTTGCAGGATGCTCTCTGTGAGCATTATTTTAGACACCATGGTTGGATTGACTACTTTTTGAAAATCAGAGACTTTAGTAAAGAAATTGCTGCAGAGTTTATGCATTCCTTTAATGAAGGAGAAGCTACAGTTAAAGGTTTAAGGGTTATTGCTATGGAGCAGTGAATAGTTGAAGTAACAGGGTTGTCACAGGAAGGATAATTTTTTCCAGAATCAAAAGATGCAAGGAGCACCAGGGCAGAATTTACAATTCCTACAGATGGACCTCTAACGATGGACAAGCAATGTACTAGAAGAGTTTCCCTACCAGCAGAGTGGCCTCAAGTAGCTTTGTATGTCATGAAATACATTACTTGTGAAGGGAGATATTCAAATCTACAATCACCACATTTTAAATTACTTAGTCATTTACGGCATGGATGGAGGGTGAATGTCCCTAATTTTCCATACCACCTCATTTCTACAAGTGCTAAAGAAACGTGGAAGAATGGAAATCGTTCCATCAGCCATCATGATTTGGTGAAATTGCTTGTAGAACGTTCTCTTAGAGATGTTTCACAGATGGAATGGGGGGTATTTGAGGATATATTACAGTTTAGGGTTGAGGATGCTCCTGTTGAAGATGCTCCCATTGCAGAGGATCCACCAATTGAAGAAGAAAATATTGCAGAACCCTCTTCTCTCATAGTTGCTGGAGAGGATGATTTTCTTGTTGCCGAAGGAATTGTGGTTATTGCAGAAGCAGAGATGGTGGAAGCAAATGTGGAGCAACCCTCCACTTCTCTTCAAAAAGAGTCACCAATTGCTAAGAGAAAAGGGAAGGAACCTATGACCCATCCGCATGCAACTCAAATTTCTCCTATAGCCAAGAGACATAGGGCAAAAAGAAAAACTCCTGTAGCAACTGAAACCATTCCTACAACCACTCCAAAAGTTTATGTGAGAAGAACACGAAGTAGGACCCAAAAGGCTCATCCAACAGGTGATCTGACAAAGGTTATTGCAGTGGAAACATTAGAAGAAGGAAGCCCTGCAGATGTTGAAATCCACAAAGAAGGTGATGAAGATAGACTGTCAAATCTTGCTTTTGTGGCACAACAACTTGAGGAAACTGTTGGAGAAATTCTACAGCAATTTGAGAAAATTGTTGGAGAAATTCCACAATAGCTTGAGGAAACTATTGGAGAAATTCCACAGTAGCTTGAGGAAACTATTGGAGATATTTCATAGCATCTTGAAGAAATTGTTGGAGAGATTCCAGAATAGATGGAGGAATTTATTGAATAAATCCCATGGCCTAAGGTAACACCTATTAGACCTCCATCATCCCTAAGCAATTTATCTATTGCTTTAACATTTTATAGACAATGGGAAATAAAGAGGGCTAGATTGCAAGGGATTGTTGACAAACGACAAAGAGAAATTGAAAAGAGGGATAACAAAATTGAGGAATTAGAAGCTAAGGTTGAAACAATCACTAGTATGATCCTCAAATTGATGCAATGTAGGGCACCTCCAAGGGTTTATACTGTGCATTTGAAGGAGAGGTATTTAAATTTCAAAATTAAACTGCATTATTAGGGACCTTAGCCCCTCTTTAGAAACCCCTGAAGGATTTTATTATGCTTACCAGACTTCTCTAGCAGTTATGAAAAATTTTCTATGTGAGTTTTATTTACATAACTATGTTGTACTCTCAGACAGTGAGTGGAACCCTTTATTATATATTGAGGATATCCATATAAAAGATTTAATGTCATGGGTCCAAAATGAGATCAGCATGGGGGCACAAGCCAGGGCATATAAAGATTTAGAGTTTGACTATCCATTGCCATTAAGGAAAGAAGCAAAAGAACCAAGAGTTCTTTATTATGAATGGCATAAATTACTGGTAAGAGATGATGTTAGGAAACTAGTTCTTCCAATGAGAGAAGAGATATACCAGGCATATGAGCATTTAGTTCAGGCTGACAATGCAGTTGCAATAGATGGGTTAACTCAGCACTGGAATAACTTACTAGACAAATTGAAGCAGGGAGAACTGATGCAGAGGGAACAAATACTTCTTCCCTAACTGCATATTCAAATATCAATATCCATTTAAAATCATTCTTTAGAGGAAAACTAACAACTTCTTTCAATCATCTCTTCATTAATATCAACTTAATGCAATAACCCATATTCATGTTTCACATTTCAATCTTTAAAGTTCCCAGTCATAGACCTGTATTTTGTCATTCATAACTTTTGACCCAAAAATTATTTTGCAAATCCCTTTGGTGAAATTTTATATAAATAGCCTTATTAAAACATATCCAAAACTTAGGAGAATCCAATGGTTAGATTAAACGTTATGGTCTCTGCACCGAGACCCATTTCTGCTGTCCCCAAATTAGACATGTGCATGCTCAGTCCGTCTAGGGCATCAAATATCTTTCACAAAAAATAACCAAAAGACACAAAACCAATTTCATATAAAATATATATGAATATAGATTCAGAATATGTAATCCATTAAATTTTCCAATGGTTAAATCATGAGATAATATCAAACCATTGCCTGCAACTCCATTGAAGATAGTTTAAAACCAGTTTTCACCACAATCTTCATAACTTCCATGAATCTAAATAAAAATGACTCAAACCAAATGGAAATGAGAGAGGATTCACATATCTATCCAATTAATCTATTTATAGGTCATAATAACTCCATATGAATCCGTACCATATGCTGCAACATGACTGTTCTCAGAAAACCTCAAATCTGCAATCAACAACTTTCACCAAAAAATTCATAACTTCTTCATTTCTAAACATAATCACTCAAAATAAAAAGGAAAAGAAAGGTACTTCACATATCTAACTATCCATTATACATTTTACAAAGGTTCCCAGGCCCTACATGGTCGTACAAGGCCTGGAACCAACATAAAAACTGGAAAGCCAATCAAAATAACAATAGTAGAATGCACCAAAATGTATCAAAATGTTCTCCTTTCTTTCCTTTCTTTTCTTTATGATTTGGAACGACCATAAAATGACTTTTTATAGACTTTTGGTCAGTTTTGACCTTACAAATACCTCTCATAACCAACTTTTAACCCTTTTTCAACTTTTGTTGCATTTTTGCAACTTTGCTTGACAACATTTTATTGTCAAGTTGACAACTTTTACACTTTTGAATAAATGACTTCATGGCTTTACAAAGCACATCACATGACTCTTAAAATGACAACTAAATGACAATTTTACAATTTTGTTTGCCCTTAGGCATTACATTTGATTTTATTACATTGAATATCATATCCAAACATATGGATTAAAATATCTCTTAGGATCTCCTCCAATGTCTTGATGTCTAGGTGCTCTTGCACCAAGAACCTTATTCACTGCAAAATTTTCAGGCAACTATGCAAGAGCCCTGAAATATATACAACTGGGTGGAGAGAAGACCAACAACTGACTACCACTGATCTTTCAGCCTCCTATTCTTATGTGGCCACTATTGGGATGTCAGCCTACGGATCAACCTTATAATGCAGTTACAGAAGAATCAGCCAGATGGTTCAGGCTGGAAAAGATGAAAGGATTCTACTAGAATTTAGCTTTAGGAGGAACAGGTCAAGGAACCATTGGTGATCTGATAGTTAGTGCAAGAGTCAAAATTTTTCCTTTTGTTGTAGGATCAGCAAGCTCTTAAAGTTGGGGGGCATGATGGGTTGAGACATTGTCATATTTCTATCCTTAGAACTCTTGAGTTTTTGTCATCTCTTTGTTTGCATAGTAGTAGTGATGTATTGGAAGTTGACTATATGTATTCCATATGTTAAGCCTAAACTTATTAAATCATGTTTTATCTTTGCCAATTTATTCCTATAGCCATGTCATTTATTCCTATAGCCATGTGATTTATTCCTATTGCCATGCAGACTATTTAGGGCAAGATCATATGTGAAATTAATATATGTGTTGATTAAATAAAATGTGTATGTATGTTATTTCTTTTGTAGTGCAGTGAATAAATGATGTTGTGGTGGATGTTCACCTATCGCGCCTATTGAAGGAAAGGATACGCAAGAGATGACTAAAGATCAAACTGTAGAAAAGATGAGCAAGCGTAAGGGATGTCATAAGAGGAGCAATCAAGCGATACTACCAATGCCTAACTTCAGTGGGCATTGAATTTGTAAATACTGCCATAGTATGTTATGACTGTGGTTCAGTTTGGATCCATGTTTCCTGCATCATAACTCTAGCTATCTCCTCTCTCGATCAATCATCCACCTCTTCTTTTCAGCATGATTTGTGTTGTCTATTGTACATGATTTCTTTTTAATAAGAATCTCTTCTTCTTCTGAGAGATTAGACAGAAAAGAGAGAAGAATTGAGCGAAGGATTTTCATAAGTGTTTTTGAGTTTATTTTCATATTGAATCATGTAATGACTTTCCAGAACAATGAATAAAATTATGTTATTCTAATCTGTTAGAGTTGTTTCTAGGAAGCCTGGTAGCACTCATCCAAGGGGGCCCACTTGGTGAGTGTTCCTGTGCATTCATTAAAATTAGTTTTATTTCCTTAGCCGCAATAGACATTCTTGCATTGACTATTCCTGCAGCCACTGGAAACAGATCCATTGACTATTCCTATAGCCAAGCCAGATCAGAGTAATTTTTGTTGATCAACATTGAATTTATCCAGTATTGCTTTTATGAGTTTATGCAGAAAGTCTTCCTATAGCCTTTCCATAGTTTCCATTCTTGATTATCTTTTCTGCATAATGTTAGTTGGTGGAGTAATATAGAATAGTTATTGCAGGAACTTAGTGCATATATAGTGCATACCCATTTCAAGTATTACGTCCCTGGGTTGACAATCAAATGAACACTAGCTATAGAAATAGTGACTTTACCAAATGAATGTCCAAATATTGGGTTGAGACTTCAATTAGAGTTATTATTCTTATTGTTGGGTTGAACGGGCCAGACCTAATCCTGTTCCACACACCACCTCCAGTACAATTTTGCTGCTAATGCCAACCCAGACAAAGTAGACTTCCTTAAACCTAAGCCTCCAAACTGCTTTGGGCTACACACATCCTCCCACCTAACAAGACTCCACTTCAAAGAAGATAAGTTGCATGCCCAAAGGAACTGTCATGCCAAAACATCTAACTCCTTAACAAAGCCCACAAGGGCCACCTGGATCAAGCATCTGTAAATAGGAAGAGCCTCCACCACTGACTTGAGTAACTGGATTTGCCTAGTAAAGGACAACCACATGTGAGTCCAATGATTCACCTTCAAGTGAAACTTATCAATGATATACTCCCAAGATTCCCTAGGAGGATTGCCTAAAGAGATGGGAATACCCAAGTACTTCAAGGAAAGAGTGCCAATCTAAAACCTTAAAATATGAGAAATTCTCACCTAAATAGGCTCTGTCATATTGAATAAGAAAATGGAAGATTTATCTTTTTTGATCTGCTGACCAGAAGCAACCAAATAGATATCCAAAACCTTACGCAAGTTCATGGCCTATCTAATCTTTGCCAAACCCATTAGAGTAGTGTCATCCACAAATTGAAGGTGAGATTGTGGTAGCATACCATTTCCCCATATCCACCCATGGATAAGTCCCCTCTCAACACTATTCTTCATCAGCCTCCCCAACCTTCCACAAATAAAATAAACAAATAAGGGGAAAGAGGGTCACCATGCCACATACCTCTAGAAGCACTGAATAGTTATGTGGGCTCGCCATTGATCAAGACTGAAAAAGAGGTAGAAGTGACACAAATCATAACCCATTGGGTCCATTCCTCTACAAACCCAAATGCACCAAGAAATTTTTGAATAAAGGATCATCTGACTCTATCATAGGCCTTTGCCATATCAAGTTTAATGAACATGGCCCTTTCCTTGGATGTCGCCATATAATGAATAGTTTCAGTAGCAATGACCACCCCATCCAAAATTTGTCGACCTTCCACAAAACTGCTCTGCTCCTCTGAAATAAGATACCTAAGCCACTTCTTCAATCTGTCTACTAGCAATTTGGAGATAACTTTATAGATGACATTGCAAAGAACTATTGGTCGGAACTGACTTAACCAATCAAAACCATCACACTTGGGGTTAAGCACCAAGAAAGTAGAGTTCAAGGCATAGAGAATCTTCTTGTTTCTTTGTGATTCTCGCACCACCTCCAATAAGTCCATCTTTATAATATCCCAGAATTCCTGAAAAAATTCAATGGGAAAACCATCCAAACCTGGAGCTTTCCCTTTCTTCATTTGGAAAACAATCCTTTCCATCTCATCAAGAGTGATAACGCCCATAAGATACTCATTTATCTCCCTAGTGACCAACTCAAGGATGCAAGAGAGGAATTGAGCTTCTTCATCTGAGCCCCCCTGAGACTCCTTCCTAAAAATTGAGGCAAAGTACTAGATGGTCTCTCTAGAGATATCATGCAGAGAAGCCAGCTGCTCACTCCTATCATTAACTAGAACATGAATATAATTGCCATGCCTTCTGGCTTTCACAGACTAAAAGAAGAAAATGATATTTTTATCTCCTCATTGCAACCACTCGATCCTCGTCCTTTGTTTCCAATAAATTTCCTCTCGAAGCTCACATTCCTCCAAGTTCTTCATTGCCTTAGATTTCTCTTTTCTAAGAGCCTTTGACAAACCAAACTCTCTAACTTCCCTAGTGATGTCATCCAACTCGGCTTGGGCAGTGTCTTTAGCATGAAAGATATTACCAAAACACTGATGGTTCCAATGTTTAAGTTGGTACTTAACATATTGCAACAATTTTGCAAAGGTGAACATAGTGGTATTGAAGGCAGGTCTGCCCTTCCTCCTCCAGTCTACCACATAATCATGCAAAGAGGGATCTCACAGCCACATAAGTTGAAATTTGAAGGGCAGAGATCAAGAGATCATGGTAGAGGAGGCATAAAGCTTAATCAACCAGTGATCTGACCCCCGCCAATCCAAAATCTCAAAACTAGTAGACCAACCACCACCAACCCAGAAATAAGAAACTAGAAAGCGATCAAGCCTCTCTGCAATGCAATTCTCCCCGATCCTCCAATTATTTCAAGTAAACTGACCATTGCTGGGTTTGATGTCCACAAGGTTTAAAGACAACATTTTATCACACAACATCTGAGCAGAAAGCTCTAGCCGCATGGAACCCCCTTTCTTTTTCGCCAACTCCACTATTGCATTAAAGTCCCCAGCCAAAATCCATGGGTGGAAGGGAACCATTTTACAAATAAAGGCGATGTGAGTCCACAAGATCTTCTTGCCCTGAAGGTCCGTAAGTGCATAGATATTGGAAAAGAGAATAGTTTCCTCTATTTCAAGACTGACTGCAATCATCGATAAGAATGATTTAGAAGACACCCACCATAGAGGTCAAACCTTACAAGGGTCCCACAGGCACACCACCACTCCTGAAAATCTGTTAGCCCCAATACACTAACAATTTCCTCTCCCCCACAACTTTGGTAGTAGCCTAATCATACTATCCACTGATAATTTAGTTTCTTTAGGAAAAACAACATCAAGAGAATGACTCCTAACCAACTCACAAACAAATTTTTGTTGAGGGCCACTATTCAAGCTCCTTACGTTCCGAGAGAGAACTATCATTTTGAGGGATTTGAGAAATGAGAATCTAGAGTCTTTACAAACCCCAACTTCACCAAATTCTCCCCCATTAATTTAATATTTTCCAACTCCTTCTTTCTACCCACCTTGGATGTCTTCTCAGATGCCCCTTTTTTGAAGTCTTTATGAAGAAGGCCCAGATGAAGAGTAGCCTTATTACCCCTTGCCCCTTCTAATCATGTCTTTATCCTTGGAAGGGGAATTTCCACCTCATCCATCCTCACCTTAACAAGAGTGAGTAGATTCCCTTGAACCCTCGGCTAGGATCCATTTCCATTTGTAAATTACCAGCATCCCATGGAGCCTGACCAACATCTGGAGCAACCCTCACCTGTTCTGAAACAAGAATACTTTGATCCAAACTTAGTAATCCTAGATTAACCTCTTGGTGACTAAAGTCATCCAAAGCATCAAATCTATTGAAAGTATCCTCCTCTTGTTTCTCCTTCAAGGTTCTCTTTTGACCCTGATTCTTATTGCGATCTTTAACTGGAACAAAGCCATCAACCCCAAATCCCTCACTAGAAATGGGGGTCTTGCCTTCATCACTTCATGGTGGAATGTGATAAAGTTGAGGAGATTGAGATTCCATAGGTTTAGATCTTGGACATCTGCATTGTAAATGGCCATATTCATGACATAAACAACACCTGAAAGGGAGGGTTTCATAGTCTAGTTGTTGCACCCAAGAGCGAGGACCCACACATATATCTATCAAATCTGGCAATGGCTTACTTAAATCAATTTCAACATAAAATGAAGGCAAATGTCATTGCCTTTTTAATCAAGGTTTGCTGAGATGACCCAACTAGTTTCCCAAGAAGTGAATCCACCATATGCAGAATATCATCCTACCAACATTCAACTAGAAATCTAGGAAGCCAAACCCACATTGGAACCCGATTCAGAAGCTCCTTAGAGGGGTTGAAGCCCACATGCCATGGTTTCATAAATAAGTCAGTCTGATTATGAAGATAGGGCCCACCTTCAAACACTTTATTGCAATCCACCAAATAGTTAAAGGTTACCATGAAGTAGTTGTTTGCCAGTAACATGATATCCATTTCACCCTCTGGCGACCAAGTCCATTGCGCCCATGTTTCCAAAAATTACAGCAAAACCCTCAATCCCAAAAATTTGCACAGTAAAGAGTGCTACGAATAATAAGCAACATCTTCAGCGATCCATTCTGATTGAATGATTAACTTTGACCTCTCTTTACATCGCTTAAGGCATCTATTGATCTTGGAAATACACAATCCACCTGCTAAACCCATCTCACCAAACCCTGGATCAATTAAAAATAAGTTATTATCAAAAACCTTCTTAGCATGTAAGGGCTTCTTAGATCTAATGGCTGCATGAAAAATCCATTGTTTTGGTAGCCCCAAATGGCACTAATACATTTGGACTAGATTTTCGACTGAGGTTTCCGACAGAGAAGGTATATTGTGACCAAATTTGATTTTTTTTTGAAAAAATGCCCGAATTCGTCGTAATTCCGATGACAATTTGCCATTTGGTTTCGATGAAGAAGGCATTAGCAATGAAATTTATTTTTTTAACAAAAAAGTGCTCGAGTTCATCGTAATTTTGACGACAACGACCATTACTTAATAAAGAAGAAGAGGGCAATTCATTTGTGTATTGCAATCCCACGTAGGTGTCCGTGGTGACTTCAACCCCCAACAAGATCAAACCTGCATCGAAGGCATTTGTGCATTGCTTCCAATCCCATGCAAGAGGTAGATTCTTCACCTTAATTTCATGTTGCAAAAAATATACCATTCAAGAGATTCTACAACTTTTGCTTGCTTTTATACATGCTAGCTATGCCTGCATTCTTGAGGGATATTGACCAATTGTGGAAGCAACTCTTGGAGTATGAGAGATTCCTTTTTTATGCAAAAGATGTTAGGAAATGAGACATGTGGTGGTTAATTGCGCTAGTTTTTAATGCAAATTGGTCAATCTTGTATTTATATTAATTATCCAATCTCAGGTCGGATGGATCCTAGTCAAAGGTGTGGTTCCCTGAATGCGTAATACCCTGTAGGAATCCACTCCTCGTAAAACCATAGAACTGTGATTAAGGAGTGAGCATTCAATTTTTCATAGCAATCCCTTCCTCCTGTATATGTGTTGATTGATCACTATTGTACGAGCTAATATATAGGGTGGTGTCTGCCTCTGGCTACTAAATCGATGGAGATCAAACCAACGCATAAGAAAATAATGAGAATGAATATTATTCAAGTGATTTGCAACCTTCATTCAGTGTTGTTCAGGCAAGCCTTTCTTTCTCTTGCCAGCTAGCCTAACACACCTGACCTAGAAGCCCTAGGGAGATACAATTGTGTTCGGTTCAGCACAATCCTAACCTAGAAGGGGTGGACTAAAAATCTCCAACCACACAACTTATCACTTTGTAATTAAGATATAGTATAAAGCTAGTCTATATGACCCTCGAACCATTTTCTTACTGTCTCGGGTTACCCTAGTTTAGGGTATTGGCAGTTTTTACTAAATCTTCTCCATTTTAGGGTATTGGCAACTATCTCTCCTTTTTCATAGTTTTAGGTGGCATACAAAGTCATTGCCTTCTTTGGCTTCCTTGCAGCCTCAACCTCAATGATCATCTTTTGCAAACTTACTTTCTTCAATACTCTCTTCTTTATCCTTTCAAATTTGAATTGTAGCCACTTAGGAACATCTAGATTCTCATCACTTTGGATGG
Organism: Cryptomeria japonica; assembly: GCF_030272615.1. Lineage (NCBI taxonomy): Eukaryota > Viridiplantae > Streptophyta > Pinopsida > Cupressales > Cupressaceae > Cryptomeria > Cryptomeria japonica. The sequence goes on along the minus strand of NC_081405.1, from coordinate 247,891,130 downwards.
ATGGGTTCATGGTAGTTGCAACCTACTTTGGCCTTTGTTCTTCATCTTGTTGCTTGTGCACCCAAGTTTAAAATTTTGGAGGAGTCATCTTGGGGGTGGAGGCCTAGATAGATCCTCTTTTTCTTGTTCTCCATGCTTCTTTGACTCCATATTCTAAGTTCCTTGTGACTTATATTTCATTTTCATGAGTCAACTTATAGTTCTTAATTCAGTTATAGGCTAGTATCTTGTGTGTTGATTGTACCTCTTAGTTTGATAAGGTTTTGGGTGGAATTTAATCTCTAATTTTGAGGAAAAAGTTTCCCTATAAATGTAATTTCAAAATTCATTTTGAGGGTCTAATAATTGATTATTTAAGGTCCAAGTTTAGTAACACTCATTAGTGTGTTTTCTTTCAAAATACATTTAGCAATAGGCTGTAGATTGAATACTTGTGCTTTGCTAGTATATTTTGAAGAATTAATGGAAATGAAGTTCATAGTTTGCAATGGTATTGGTAGTCTTTTTTGATTGCTTGGTATTCTTTTATTTCTTTCATTTTCCTTAGTCTTGAATTAATATTTACATTTATGAAACATCTTCTTTGTTATAATCAATTTGTGCATCTTTCGTGGTGATTGAGGTTAATAAGAAACACGTGAATGAATAGTAGTAGTTGTTCTAGAGCTTTCCTTGGTCTCATTTTCATGTTAGAATTGGCAATTTTGGCATGATAAATTATTTACATACAAGGTTATTTGTAGATTTTGTTGATAATGTGGATTTAGGTAATACTGATGATTCATTTTCTCGTATCCTTGTTCTATCTTTTGCAATTTATTTTAACCTTTTACCTTAGGCAGATTGAGAAATTGACATTTCAACTTGATTAGTGACATTTTCCCCTTGAACAACTTGATTAGGAAATGATAAATTCTAAAGGTAAGCTAACTTAACTCAAGGGACTGAGATGGTATCCTACCATGAAAGATGATAGTTCTAAGCAAAAGACTACCTAGTGATATGAAAGTTGATGCAAGATAGTAAGGACAACAAGGAAATTTATTTTGAACTTTGACAAGATTGAATCTTTGGGTGGAAGTTTGAATGAATTGATAGCGAAAAGGAATGCTAATGTAGAGAATCCAATAAACTCAACCAACAAGGGAGATATTTCTCCCAAATCACCTATTCAATTAGGTGTCAACCCTTCACTTACTCACAAGGCCACAAGTTACTCAAAAGGATTCAATACCCCAAAATACACCCATACTCACCAACCCTCACCCAACCATTGAATCACACTCAAATAGGACAAATAAACATGTCTAAGTCACAATCCAACTCTCCAACATTCAATCACCACCAACACCCTCAACCCTTATTCACACAAATCCTCCTTCAACTGGGTCTTCTAATCCCCCCTGGTACTCAACTCACAAAATGTACTAGATATCCAAAAACCAATGTACTTTCAGATACTCTTACAAGAACCACTAAGCATATACCACCATGGGTCTTTACCCTCCCAACCACCCAAAGGTCAAAGGAAGATTCACTACTGCAACACTCAGTTTTTGTGATAGTATCAAGCACTTAGGATATTCACTCCTTTTATAATAGTATCAAGATCAGATCGATACTAGACTGGGTAATAACAGAATGGCCAACAATGTATTTCTCATCTTAAATAATAAAGAGAATATAGGGCTGCATCTATGAAGAAAAAAAATGTTGGAAAAGACTATTTCCACCTACTTGGCCACCAGAGTGGTTTTTGAGGTGTATTCAAAGCTTTTACTCCTTTTGTTGCATTTTCACTTGAAATATGATTGAATTGGCTTTGTAAGCTCCTAGATATTGGTACATGTTCTAATCGAGTTAAAAGAGTCTCAAGACTACCCTATAGTCATGCTCTACCTTATCCAACTACTCAATTAGCTTCCCAAACTTATAGGACATATAGTTTTATTCCTTTGAGTTGAAATTGTCTTGGGTTAGATATAACTAAAATAAGCCATTCCTTCAATTACTTCAAAAATCATCAAAAAGACTCCATACTACTATCTACATGTGTTTCTATCCTTAAGATGTCTAATTTATGCAAGTGAAAAAACACCTAAGAGGTCATAGCTACTCCTTTTGACTTGGTAATATTCATGGTTTTTCTTTGTCTATTTAACTTCATTCCTTGCATCTTACCCACTATCTTGTAGCATACTTTGTTTTCTTTTTTAGTGAATTGCATTTAGTGGACTGTTGTGCATCTTTAAAATCATTTGACAACTTTAGGAAATGGTTTTCCTTCTTTATTACTTGACTATATCATTTAATATGCATGGATGGTATTATCATTTAATTTTCAAGATGGACCATATATGGATGGTCCTTGCACCTTTTCAAATTGAACTTTTGGAAAAGTCCAAATTTGGAGAGGAAATTCCTACTATTTGCGAATCCACCATTCATCTTTCAAATTTTAGGTCCAATTTCCATGAATAAGGGTTCCCAAGACCCTAGTCCTATAAAAATGAGACATGAGGAACATCATGAATAAGGGAATGAACCAAGTTTGTGGAAACATTGTCAAACCTAAGTACAATTAGGCATAAATAAGGCACAACCACTTAAATTGAGTCCAAACTTAGTGTATATTTTTAAAGAGATACAACTTATGATACAATATTTAGCCCCCTCTTAGCAAGAGTATGAAATTATGCTCATTTACTCTTTGGAAAATATGGAGAAACCAAATATTCTTTCACCAAGATATTGAAGAGTCAAGATGTCTACAAGTTTGGAAAGGTGGTAGCTCCCAAGACTTATGATATTGTCAATCTACAATATTGAGATAAAAGGGAAGTACAAAGTGAGTAATATGAGTAACATTGGTAACACACATGGAGCATGTAAAACACAAAGTTATGACATTTAGAACTAGTAAGATTCATATATTCTCACTAGGAACCATATAAAAAAGACAAGGCATAGATCTAGGACTAGTAAGATCCTTATATAGTTACTAGGAGTCATGTCAGAGACACATAAAAACATGATACCCAAGTTAGTAAGATCCTCTAATACTTAGTCATAGATCGCATTCTAACAACAAATAGAGACCTAATTGTGAAAGTTTGAGGTCCATTGGGAAAAAAGTTGTCATATTGCCATGACAAATTTTGCATTTCTTGTAGAAACTTCTTTAAAATATGGTTGGAAAGTTAGTTTATGGTGGTTTGAGGTTGTAACACACTTGGATGGGAATAAATAGGTGTTTGGCATGCCATCCAAGAGTTTTTCTTAATGAAATTGGGGTTTTATGTGCATTTTTTCATGCTATGTACCATATCAGGGAAGAATTTGGTGGGAAGACCAAGCGATTAGTATTTTGAAGTGGTTTATGATAGAGAGAGGGATGAGGGGACCCTATTCAACCTTCGGAAGGGTTTGTCAATCAAAACCAAATGAAATAGATTAAATTTCTATGACTATCCTAAGGGTATTGATTGTCACAATCATAGTTTTACTACTGATATTGTTTTTGTTTTGACAGAGTTGTGTTTGTAAACCCAAGTGTGGAAATGTAATGGAGTCATGAGATGTCTTAAGACGAAATCAATACTTAACAACAACATAGTGTGTAGACACCTAAAATATGAAAGGACTACATATTGGAAGGCGCGTGTGATGATGTCATGAAAGGTCTGATATCCCTATGTATCGGACTAAGAAAACCAGTGAAAGACAAAAAAAATGCATTGAGAAGGCAAAAGGTTGAATTGCTTAATGTTTCTTGTTGAAGTGATGTGTGGGGACCCTGCCAAGTCAAATACCTTGTTGTAGTTTCAAAGGGTGGAAAAAGAACAAGCATTTTATTTACCATCCTAATAGACCATCCATCATAACAATTATTACCAATATTGATGTGTACGTTGCAAACAAAGTTCTAGAGGAAGGCTCTTTCTATTGTAATACCAAGTGAGTGTTCATAGACCTTCTGTAGGGTCCTCCTAGCCTAGTGTTAGGAGTTCGAAACCTACATACATTGATTTGGCCTTGTGGCCATCAATGAGTGCTCACCCAATAGGACAAGTCTTGAGACTGACAATTTTGGAAGTGTGGCATTGTTGAGAGCCAACACTTATGTGTGAACCCCATCTTCACATATTATGATTAGTTGCCATGATACTTGACCCTATCCTCATGGTGTTGGCTCAATTCATATTAGTGTGTTTTGTTGAAGAAACATGATGTGAGAAGTTTGATGCAGAGGCAAGGGTAGAACTTAGTATTTCATATTAGGACAGCAACCACATTGATTAGGCAAGTCAGATAAGGTCTCTCCAATGTTTAGGATACTGAATTCACATTAGACACTCATGGATTACCCCAATTAGACATTAGTCAACTTAATATCTTATACAAGGATTGCATACCACAAAGCCATTAGATATGTTTTGAGATGAAAAAGAAGAGTTAAATGGTTTTGATTCAATGATGATAATTTATATTTTCAAGTAATTTAATTCGGTATATTATACTAAAACGTGATTTCATAACTAACATTTCAACTTCTATATAACTAGTTCTATAGCTCGATTTTCTTGCCTGTGAAGAAAGACCATGTTAGACAATATCAATGAACAACAAAATAAGGAGACAATTGCTAGATTGTGGTCTAACTTGAAAAGAAAAGGTGATGGAAAATGTTATTATCCATGCAAAATTTGTAAGGGGTTAAAGACTAGAAGACTTCTAATCAAAACAATGAAGAAACATTGTAGGTTGCATGGTCACATTGAAGGTGGACATGATTATCATCCATTGGTAAGTTTTTCATTATATCATTTTAACAATTTATATACATAATAAATCACGTGATGATGAGATCATGATCATGATTTATTTATGTTTATCAATTTTATATAGGTCAAGCACCCCGGAGCACATGGTATGGATCAACACAACCCAGAGAATATGGTTTTTGAAGTGGATGAACATGGAGGTGTGAATATCGAAGCTAAAGATAATGATCCCATGGAAGATGATGATCATGAGCTAGAAAACACAATTGAAGATGATGGTACAGATACATTGATCCATGACACATTTAGTACTCGCATAGCTGATCATGATGATGACTATGACCTTGATATTGTTCATGATGTCCCTCTACTTGAGAAGGCATCTGAGGCCCTTTACAAAGGCTCACAGGCAACTCTTCTCTCTGTTGTATTGTTGTTGGTGAACTTGAAGGTTATGAATGGTTTATCCAACATAACAATGTCACGTATGTTAAGGTATGTCATATATGTCATAATAAACTGTGAATCATGTTGTACCATTAATATTTTTTATATTAACAAATTATATTTTTTTGTTGTAGATTGATAGGTGAGTTTTTGTTACCACCATCAAATATTCTACCTCATTCATACCGAGAATTATCTGCCGTTATGAAAGATATTGGAATGGAGTATCAAGCAATAGATGCTTGTCCCAATGATCATATTATATATCACAAACAACATGAATTTTGAATTGAATGTCCTAAATGTCATATCAGTAGATATCAAATAGATCAAATAACAAAAAGGGTTCCTCGCAAGGTTCTTCGCTATATTCCCATTATTCCACGTATGCAATGATTATTCAAGTGCACTAGCTTGGCACAATTTATGGATTACCATGCACACAATAGAAGTCGAGATGACAATATTTGAATGCCTGCGGATGGCTCAACATTTATGGACATAGAGGAAAAGTGGCCACACTTTAAAGAAGAACCTCGTAATCTCAGGTTTTCATTGGCAGCGGACGGTGTCAATCCATTTGGAGAGATGAGATCTGTTTACTCAGTGTGGCCTATTTTTGTTATCAACAATAACATTCCTCCATGGATGTCAATAAAGAGGGAGCACATAATGTTGGCAATGATTGTTCCATGTATTTTATCATTTAAATATGATGTCAATAAAGAGGGAGCACATAATGTTGGAGATGCACATGAGGATGTGCCAGATGCGACTATTGCTGATAATATACCATCATTTCCTAGATATTCTCATATTGCTAGTACAAGAATGTTGCAGGCCACATTGGTGCTGAGTGACGAAGAAATGATTCCCTTAAAGATACAAAAGGTTCTAGGTACTTTAAAATTATTATTATATATACTCTAATTGTAATTTACTTTATGATCACTCATTTTGGACTAATGATCCCATGAATTTTTTGCAGGCAATGATATTTTCTATAAACATCTTAGTGGCATTGCATTGTAGATATTTGGGCCCACCATACGTAAAAGTTGGTACATCATATGTGAACTAACCCTAATCCACTATTTTGATTTCATATCATTGCTAGAATAGTTTTCCTTTGATCCATTTCTTGAAGTGTAATAAATGTAGCTTCATTTCATTTCTGAATCTAACAGGTTTGTTTTTGCTTTAAAAGGTGGAATGACCAAGAAAAAAGGTTAAAAGATGAATTGACAAACCAAATGGTTGAGTGGTTTGGAAATGACACCTTTGACAAAACCAAGCTCCTTGAAAAAGCTGGCACATATCTAAAGTATGTGAGGGACCAATATAGGACCCATTTAGAGAGGAACCTAAAGTACGAGCGTCCCCCCATGATTCCAGAGAGGGAGTGGAAGGACCTGATTTTGGATGCCAAGGAGAGAATTGAAAGGAAAAAAGGAAATACACCACCAGACACTAGAAGAAGGTACGAGATACTATTAAGAATGTAATTATGTACTAATTAATTACTCTTTATATTTATATAATCTAACATATTTCAAAATTTTTATAGACTAAGTGACACATCAAAGGAAATCAAGGCAAGACAAGAAAAGCATGGATAACACAAACTCGACTCTAGTGGTTACATGAAACTTGTTGCACGAATTGTAAGTATCTCATGTAAACGAAATATTGCATCAAAATATTAATAAATTGCAAACGTTTTTATTTTTATCAAACAATGCAAGCAAAATTCATGGTACCAAGCAAAAATGCAAGGCTCTGAATTCAATAGAGCGCCCACAGAAGATGACAAGAGAATTGCCTACCAACAAGGCTATTCAGCCATGGCTAATCGGCTATGAGAATTGAGTGGGCATACACAACATTCGAGTGCATCCGTCACATAGGTAAATATGCTAAATGGAAATTGTTTCAAATTGAATACTTTACCAATAATCTAATTGATGTTGAATTCCAACATAAAGTGACTATATTTGTTTTAAATAAGCAAGCAATGATAACAATGTGCATGACATTGGAATGCAACCTGCTAATCATGAAACACCACCTACACATGAAGGTCCGGATGTGCATCCTAGTAGTGGAGGTATTCATTTGCTATTCAAATTTATTTATTTAGCTAGTAATACAATTAAACATCTTAATTTGTAATTAGAGTAGTAATTAATGTAACCTTTTTTGTTAATATTTTAGAGCATGTAGTCGGTGGTGACCAAGTGGAGCATGATCTGGGTACACAACATCAGGAACGTGATGTTCCCCACTCAGGTAAAGAGGACCACTGTTATTCCTTTAAACAAATATAATTGCATTTGGTGTTCAACATTAATGTAACCTTTAGTATTTCAACTCCAGATGATCTAGAGGGTGTTCAACATGTTGAGGTTGAGGCTACACAAAATGATGTGGCCCCATCAGGTAAAGAGTGCAACAATTATGTTCTCTAAATTAATGAAATACTTGTAACAATAATATTTTTTTTTTTGAATTTAACCCATTTCTTTGTTATTGCAGATGACCCCCCTTCGCTTCAGTGTCCTCGTCCTCAGTATAGGACTAGGCATACATCGAGATCATGAGCAGTTGGTGGAACATCTGCAGAGGGGGGAAATGATGAAGAAACCGATGTTCCACTTAGTATTTTCATAGCTTCAAAGAGAAAACAAAAAAAGAAATGATTGTAATCTTAATTATTTGATAATGACTGATTTTTATGTGTTAGTGAATGTAATTATGTGCTAATTAATGGTTATGGATGATATGTGTTAATTAATATTGATGAATGTTGCATGTTAATTAATGTTAATCAATGTTATGTGTTAATGAACCTTATGTGATATTAATGAATGAATGCTATATTTTATTAATGGTAGAAAGAATGAATGTTATAAGATGCTAATGGGGAATTTAGAGTGATGATGGGGGGGGAGGGGCCAAATGAGCTTCCACCTTCACGTGGTTGGCCCTGTTAAGTAGAGAATATTAAACTATTCTCAAAACCAAGTGAAGCTCAACAAGATAACACACTTTTCAATATTTCATTATGTTGCACAGTTAATCTTATTGAATAATGTATATTGAATCTTAATTGCAGGGTCCAATAGAGCCAACACAAACAACAACACCACAAGTTGCTAGGTATAATGAACTCCCATATTGTCTTGTCTGTACACGAACATTATGAGTTGCTTCTAATGTTGAGATCCAAGACGGGACTGCAAAAGTTATGAATATGTCTCATCCTTGTAAGTTTTTTATTACTTGTAAGTCATGAATATGCCTCATCCTTGTAAGTTTTTTTATTACTTGTAAGTCATGAATATTGCTCTTTAGTTGATTAAAATCATTTTAGTGAATGCAAATCTTGATTATTATAGAGTGATATCTGCACTATCAATATCAATTCCAAATTGAAACCCTTTTAGTGCATGCATGCCGTTTGCCAAAATGCCATCTCAAAAGTATCAGCAAACAAACATTGGCATTCACAAAATCAAGAAAGACAAACTGAAAATTAGCAGTAGAGCATTCAAGTAAACTATTTGTCAAGAAGCATAGTTGAAAAGGTGCAAAAGAAATTGGTTTCAAAATAGGGGTAGACCATTACAAATTGGCAACTTGGCATCACTTCTCTTCTTACTTCTCCTCAACCCTTGCTCTGCACTCGCACATTCACAGTTGTCAGCTTCTTGCTCTTTGTTTTTGTGAGTTGAAACAAAAATAAGAGGCAGTTTTATAAAGTTGGTGGGGTTTGCGTGGAACCCATAGGCTGTGAGGGTTTGACGTTGGGCGTGGAGTTTGAAAAAAAGTTTTGATTGTTTTTTAAATCACTTATGGGCTGTTTGGCCATGGGAGATGCTTGGATGTCCCTGAGATGGTCAGGAGGCTCTTGGGAGTCCCTCAAACATCTCAAGGATGTCCTAGAGATGTGTCAAAGATGATGGCATTGGATTGCACTAGGGCAGCAAAGGGACGTCCCATCCAAGTCCCTGTATTTTGAAGGTGTCCCCATTTCAAAAACAAACAATTTTGGGGGAGGAAATGTCCTTGTGGAACACTGGCTCCAATACATACATCTTGGTATGATTTTTTAAATAAGACACTAGAATTCATAAAAGAAAATTTTTAGAATCTATATTAATCAATAAAAGATGTTTCTAATTCAATGTATGTACCAAACCCTATTACCAACAATATAACAACCTTGCCTATAATTTGGACTGGTTAATTTTCTCCAATCAAACAAACATGCAATCACTCCATAAACTAGGTACATTAAGCACACATCAAATTATAAAATAACTAACTATGATACATCAATATGTGAAAGTTTAATGACCTAGATATTAGGATTGTAAAATACTATATTGTATCCTAATTCCTAAAATAACCCTTTTTGTGTGATGTGTGAAGTACAATACACAACTAGGAATTATGTTGAGTCAAATGCAAAATCGGTACTAACCATGGAAGCTAGAGATAAATCATGAACAACATATCTGAAGCAACACAAGAATGACTCAAGTGCAGTTGAATGCTAGGAAATAAAGTAGAAAACAATGCAAAATTAGGTAAGAAACTAGGTGACAATAAACCATGAACAACTTGAAATAATCTATAATTAATGATCTATGTGATTCATCAACCTATGACTATGAAACACAATATGCAAATAGTAAACTTGTGGACCATTAAGAACAAGAAGAAACTTGTTAGTAGATCTACCATTTCTTGTCAATCAATCATCAAAGAACTTGTGATCTGCCATGCACCATGTATGTCGTATACCATATCTATATACAAACATTTTGTATCGAGTAAACTACATTTATTGATTCATTGAACTTGTTTTGCTTGGATGCAAACACCATGGAAACATAACCATTAATCCTAATAACCTATGAACCATGGAGTGCAAACTAAATGGAATCATGTCCAAAATTTTGGTTAAAACAATCTAGGGAAAATAGTGGGATTCCAATTATCCATCTCAAAACACCATCATTGAAACTTCAATGTTCAATATACAGAAAAAACTCTGTTTTTTAAACCATTTTACTCATCAATATATTTTTTTGCTAAATAAAAGTTGGATTTATATTAAAAGAGCTAAATATTACAAAACCATTTCAGCACAGTTTATATCCCTATCATTTATCACTATTTCTTTTTGACAGATTGCTGCCTTTTTCCAGTGGCAGTGTTGTAGTATTGATTAATGTGCTACATCATAATGTGATCAACTTAAAAGAAGTACTAAATTTTACCTGATATTTCTTTTAAATTGAGGGTTGAATTAGCTATATCCTCTAAACCAAGCATTATTTTATCATATTTATTATTAGCATTCCTTCAATACCTGTTTGTGAATATTTAGGGTGACATGATTAGCATCCTCCCCTTTGTACAAAATTATTGATTACATGAAATGGATTTTTTATGTCATTTTGCAATATACCATGGTTGTATATGTTTATATGTAAAGTTATGAATCCAAAATTGTCAAATAGATGTTACATAGATAACAGTCTTTCCTTCTTGCTATCTATTACAGACAATGGAAAAGTTTACATTGTCCTTTAATTCTCGTATACATTACTTGAACCCAGTCTATGTGTCTTTATGGTCGAAGTCATGGAATTTCAGCAATTTAATTCTTACTATATAGCAATAGGCTATTAGCAAGCTCACTCTAGCGAAGACAAATTTGAAAGAATTCATAAAACAAGAGTTGTCAATGACATATACTGATGCTTGAGTTTTATGTTTCTTTTGTTATAGGCTCCTTTGATGTAAGGGATAAAGAGGATCGATGGATACGAAGATGGGTTAAGAAGGGGGATATGATTATCCTCCCAGGAGGAATCTATCATCGATTTACCCTCGACACAAACAACTACATTAATGTAAATGCTGTTTTATCTCAAGGACACTCACTATAAATCATTTCTTATATGAACTAGAGGATATTATTATTGTTTCTTTGACTTTTATCATAGATCTTGAGGCTTTTCCAGGGTGAGCCAGTCTGGACAACATACAATCATCCTTGTGAGGAGCATCCTACTAGGTAAGAACCCTAATACTTGTAAGACCAAGATGAGAATTTCAATTTGATTATTTTCAAGAAAACCTGAACATTCTAGTTTTACATATAAAAATGACATATTTTTGTGATGGCATGTTCCAATATGTATTTTCTTTTGATAGATTGGTTGTAGGTTCTAGAGAGGACCCACTTTCAAATAGATAAAGTTGTTATAAATAGGCTATTGGTGAAGAATAACTAAAGAAAATTAGTGAAAAACCACATCAACAATAACCAACATAGTCAGAAACATTAATCTAAAGATTCTTTTTAGCCCTCACCTTTCTTGACAACTTATTTATCTTTTGACAGCACCAAACTGCTTGAGAAGGATCTTCTTACTCAAAGAAAAAATGTGATAAAAAACAATTGTCCAATCACTCGCATCAACATCAACCATGCCAGAATTTGATGTTGGAAGATCCAAGATGGATATTGCATTACATAGAGAAGCCATCATTTGAAGGAAACAGGAACTCAGTGAAAACATTAAGAGGGAATGAAGGCACAACCAAGGGTCATTGAGTAGAAGGCAAAGGAAAAATCTTGGAAATAAGAGGAGGATCACTTGGAGAAGAAGGTAGGGAAAATAGTAGTCCGGCCAATAGAGAAGCTGAACTCTGAGGGCAAACTACCAGAGATAGCAAGAAACTCTCCAACCAAAGTAGGGGAGACAAAACCAACAATCTCTGCTTAGGGAGGAGCTCTAGACCCCAAATTTGAAGAAAGAAATAGAGCTAAAGTAAGTGAATTGGATAACAAAAAGAATGTAAAGTGCACCCCTAATTTGGTAACCAATTTTTTTTTCACTTTTTCGTGATTTAGTTTTCAGACATTATAAAAAACACTTGACATGTAAATTACTCAAATAGTATGCTCTACAAAATTCTACAGCCAACCCTTTTTTCCAAAATACAAACAACAGGCATTACATTAAATAGTTTTCTTGCAATTCAGATCACGGTGTTTCTGATTTGAAACAAGTTTATTGATGTCTGAGTTCTAATGATATTGCATGTACTAAATTCAAGATTGTAAACCCAAATATCATTCATGGATAAAAATTATTAGGAAATATATTATTAGTGTGAATTTTGTTACAATGGTTATGAGTTGTTTTAAATGAAGGAAAGGTTGACAAATTTACAGTGATCTCTTCATGAACACACCACAATTAGGACAATGATCTCAAACACACTTTTCACCGTTCTCTTGGTGATGTGCCCAATTGTGTATGTCTTGCTTATGTATGAAAATGGCATTTTGCAGCTTTCCACCGACGATGTATTTGAGATGTCATTCATTTAGATATGGCATGAGCTTAGTCCTAGAGTGAGACTAGGGAGTTGGACCATCTCAACCATGGTGCGCCTGATCATATTAGCTTGAAACCATATGCCTCATATTAGCTTGAAACCATGCACCTCATATTAGCCTCAAACCCATGCCCCCTACTGGTAGGTGGTGGGGATAGAATATCATTCGCTATACATATCAATGACTGTATAATAATAATATTTTTTGATAAAAATATTATCATCGTCGGAATTATGATGAATACCAAGATTTCCATCGATGATGAAATCGACGGACATACAACGTTCTCGTCGGTGAAATGTTCTGGAGTCATCGCACTTCCGACTCAAAATACACAAACATCCAACGAGGATGTTGTACGTGCGATGACACTTCATAGTCAGATGGTCGTTGATGCCTCCGAATGGATTGGCGACACAAGCGTCAGACAAACAACATCACCGTCGGTGCAAAGTTCCAAATTGCCGTCGACTTTGCGATGAAATCTACTGAAGCATCCGACGGGGATGATGCATGTCCGACGACTTTTTTGACTAGAAGAGAGATCATGCCCACTATTGGCAGAGTCCATGGGATTGTTGTATTTTCGATAGTCAGGACATCATCAACAAATCTGACGACAAGTTTTTGACGGCTACTTTTGTTGGCACTCCAACAAAAATTAATTGCAATTCCAACAATGGGCTGTCAGAAATTAGCTCCGAATGTACTAGTGTGGTTCCCCACTCGCCATACCGGTGGACCTTAAAAAGAGAGGATAAAACCCCACATAGGACCCGAGCAAAGAGGTAGACAAGCCTTGACTCACCTCCACTCCACACCAAAGCCAACACAGACCTGCAAAAAGAATGACAGAAAAAAATCATAGCCTAGGAGGACATGGGAAATCCCCACACCCTAGCTAACACCCCAACCTCAGCGTACATTGGAGCACCCCTGCTCCACTATCCACCGTCCATCGAGCCCCACACTACCAACACTTCCCCCCCGCTTCACACACAATCACTGAGGAATGAAAACATGAGGTGGGGCACGAGCCGTAGCTCGGTACTATTGCAAAATCCTCTAGACACATCGCGCCCCATCTATTTCTCCGTCCAATTAGAAGGGAACTTTATTGATTCATATTTTATGAGAAATAGTTTGTTATAGTCCATCTCATAGGACCATGAATGATATAAAGATCATTCATTGTATTTATAAAATGAATCATTAAAATTCTTGGACCATGTTAATACTTCTATGAGGCAAATCTATAGCTAAACCACAATCCGAAAAATAAAAAGATGATAAAAATTTATAGACTATTTATTTATAAAATTGATTCAATCTTTAGGCCTTAGAATATTTCCATTTAACTATTTATTATTTTCAATTAAAATTTTATTTTAAAAATAATTATGAAATCATAAATCAAAAAATTAATTCAATTATTTCAAATAATAGATATAATTATATTTTTTAAATGCAAATGTAAGAAAACTACACGAAATTACAGCTTTGAAGTTTCCTTAGAGTTCTTTTCCATTTAATATAATATTGTAATTAAAATAATAATATTTTTTAATACTTAATATGATCTCACTATCTATCCCCTTCCTACATGGCTACCTCCAATATTTTTAGAAGTAATTTTCCAGCAACTATGAAGTGCAATTTCCCATTTGAGAACTTGGTGGGAGATAATTTTAGTTGTGGGAGGGAATAGTTATGGTGGGTGGAAATTTGTAGTTCAAAATGAGGAGTATGACTAATCTACGATGGAGTAAGTGTATCTTCTCTATTTTGAGCCCGCCTATGAGGTTCTATTTTTCAATCTTTGACTCACTTATTAGTATAAATAAATAAATAAAGTTTAATATTTAAGAAGATTTGGGATTGATAATTAGATTAATTATTAAATTAATTATGAAATATAAATAACTAGCAATTTCACCTTGATGTGCAATGGGTACGTCGAAGAGGTGCAGAATGTCAATTAGGGAATTTTTTGGTCTATTTTTTGCATATATTTATGTACAAATTATAGCTTCAAATAAACTATGTGAGCATTTACAAGGATTGAAATAAAAATTAAATCAACCTTTGAATCAAGAAGATAATCAGGATCTATTACTAAAAAGCTCATGTTATTTTTGCAATAGGAAGAGACTGAAAGAGATAGGGGCAAAGGGGGAATTAAATATGGAGAGAGAGATATAGAGAGAAAATAGAGTTGAAGGAGAGTGATATTGAGAGATGGAGAGATAAAGAAAGAGAGCATAGATGCATATATAGATATGGAAGAGATAAATATGTAGAGAGAAGAAAAAGTGAGAGAATGAGAGAGAGAAATATAGAAAGATAAAGATGGAGATAGGAAGGGATATATAAAGAGGTAGAGAGATTGAGACACATAAGGGTTGAGAGATATATATAAATAATGAGATAGAGAGTGATGAAAAAATAAATATGGAGGGATAGAGATAAGGATACAATAGATATAGCTATAGAGGTATAGGAAGATGGAGATGGAGAGAAAAGGAAGGAGATGGATAAATATGGAGAGGGAGACATGCCTATATATAGGGGGAGAGGAAAATAGAGGAAGATTGAGAATGAGAGGAAGAGGGAGAGCAATATATTGAGAGATAGAGAGAGGTAAAAGGAGAGACATGATATAAAGAGATAGGGAGATAAAGAGGGTGAAATGAAGAGGAAGAGATAGAGAGATAGAGAGGGAGAGGGGGAGGGGGAGATAGAGAGAGATATAGATGGCGAGATCTAGAGTGATAGAGAAATGAGATATAAGAAGATATAGAGAGGGAATAAAAATAAGATAGAGAGAAAAGTAAAGAAAGACAAGTAGAGATGGACAAGTTGATATATATATATATATATATATATATATATATATATATATATATATATATATATATATAGAGAGAGAGAGAGAGAGAGAGAGAGAGAGAGAGAGAGAGAGAGAGAGAGAGAGAGAGAGAGAGATGTCCCCTTATGGTATTGCTTAGGAATTAAGGGAACAATTGATTTGTAAATCTATGGCGAGAAACTTCTTTCCAAAATTCTCTTAAAATGATGATAATTGATAAGAATGATAGATTATATTTCACATTTGTTATACGATGATATAAAAACAAATATCTTTGTAATCTTAGATTCAAAAATTAGATATATGCAAGATGATATTGATCCATTTATCTGATACTACATTATGTAATCAATATAGTGTTATCACTACTGTCTCTAAAATGATAGTTTATTTTATGTTGTCCGTTATCTCTCAATCATTGGTAGGTATAGTATGTTGTTAAGTCTTTCCTTAATTGCTTATAGCGATGGTATAGATATTTTGTTCCAATTAGAAACTTGAAGTGTGTCATGGCCTTCTTAATATCGCTTATAGTAATGTTGGGACCATTATGTCGGACTAGGCTATATCAATATGCATCAAACTGGTGTTGGTCGGTTAAGACCTTCAATCTATATATGAATGTTTAACGGTTATGTGTGATTGTGTGATGGTGGTGCGATTGCATATGATCTTTTGGAATGGTTGCTTGCCGGAATTATTATGCATATTATAGAAACTCCTAAGGCGTTGCTCCTGATATTTATTGCTTCATGATGAATTACCCCATAAAATCGCCCCATGTTGGTTGAAGTGCGATGGATTGCCTTCTTATACCTTGCAAGATAGAGGAGTTACATCTCTTCATGTTGATAAGACACATCTTCCCAACATGTCATGCCATAATAATGGGTTTGTTATTCAAAGAGTATCGATTCTTCTTCTTCTCATAATCACTGTATATTATCTCTAATTGTTGTTTATCTTAAGACATAACAAGTAATTGCTGCCATTGGGTTTTGGATATAATTGATATTGGTTATTCATAACCGTTGTCAACTAATTCTTAATCATTTTGAACAATAACTATTTGCCTTAGTCGATGATAACTATATCACTGCTAATTCCATCCATTGTAAAAAAAATTTGGCTTGGAAAACATGGGTGTGGAGCGGCAAGGAGAGAGGCGAGCGGGAATTTCAAATTTCAAATCTAGGAATGGCGGATTTCCTAGGGATGGTAGTCTTTCTGTGGGTGGAATTGGCAATCAGGTTGGTTTCCAGGCATCCCAAGGTACTGAAGGGGACAAGGAGACATTCAAATCGGTGGAAGATAAAGATGGTAAGGAAAAAAAATGGTCTTCTCTTTTTGGAGTGAAGCCGCTGGTAAAATCTGGGCTGCCAGAAGTTAAAAATATTTCTGATTCCGCAACAGGGTTTGTCGCTATCTCTGTTCCAGATAAGCTGGTTGATCTTACTATTTCTAGATTAGCTATGACCTTAGTTGGAAGGTTTGTTGGTTTTAGGCCTAACATTGATGTTGTTAGGAATTTTATAAGGAGGAAATGGGTTCTTAAGGGTCAAGTGGATGTGGCGGCTTTGCCTAGGGTTTTTTTTTTCTTTGCTTTTAATTCTGAAGAAGATATGAATAAAGCTCTATGTGAAGGACCATGGATGTTCGACAAGTCAACTTTGGCTTTATAGAAATGGGCTCCAAACCTTTCTCTTGATGAGTCCTTTTTTGTGTCAGTGCCTGTGTGGACGCGCCACCCGGGCCTCCTGCTGGAGTTCTAGAATGAGGAAGTCTTCAAGGGGATAGAGAGTTCTTTTGGAGAACTTCTCTCGATCGATCCAATGGCTGCAGCTAAATCAAGGTTGGTTTTTGCCCGTATCTATGTTAATGTTAATCAAATGATGGATATGCCCCAATCTATTGAGATTATATCTAAATTAAGGAAATGGACCCGAGTGATTGAATATGAATCGCTCCCATTTGCTTGTTTTCACTGCAAAAAGTTGGGTCATTGGGCAAAATCTTGTCGGCTTAAGAAGAGTAAGAATAGCAAGAATGATAGCAGTCTGAAGCAGAAATGACAAATGAAAGATAAGAGAGAAGACCCACCAATAGAGTGTGTTCCTGATAAGGAAGTGATTGATTTGGAAAATGAGGAGAAGCAGGATGTGAGTAGTAATAATGATAAACCTGCTTGTGCCTATTCTAATAATCAGATAGAAAGTACCAAAGAAGAAGAGTAAAGGATAGAGGCAAATGTGCAAAAACATGATCTAGAGGACCATAAGGGAAGGCCTGTCAATTAGGATAAAGTAGAGGAGAGTTCCAATGATGATGCTTCTGTTTCATCTTATACTAGAGAAAACGGGGAAGAATTGAATGAAGCGTAGGATTACAACATCTCTGATTTTGAGCCTCTTTTGTTATTAACCAATGGAAGCCCTATGCCGATTCAATGCAAAACTCTATCTAATTGTGTGGAATTGGCAGCCCTGGAAGGAAATCTTAGGATTCTCAGTACTAAAGAGGGAAAATCGAATAAGGAAGTACCCAATGGAGGTATCTCAACTAGAAGCAAGAATAAGAAAAATGCAGATGTTGGAAGCCAAAACAAAAAAAAGGGGAGACCTTCACTAAAACATCAAAGGGAACAGGAAAGTTAGAAGAACTGTGCTGATGGAACACAGAGCTCCATCGAGTCAGCTCTATCACTGATTAAAGTATGAAAATAATTTCTTGGAATATAGGAGGGTTGAATGCCCCTCATAAGTAGGATGTGTTACTTAATATTATAAGAGATCATAAACCGGATGTGGTCCTTGTTCAAGAAACTAAAATCTATAAGGATAAAGTGGAAAGGATTAGAATATTTAAAAATAATGGAGTTGTAGGAACTAGTTCAGAGGGTGCCTCTGGAGGAACATCGATTTTTTGGAACCAAAAAACTATTAAAGGTAAGGAAATCATTTTTGAAATCAATAGGAATTCTGTGTTGCTTGAGCATATCAAGGATAACTCTGTTTGGGTTATCACTAATGTCTATGCTCCTAATACCAAAGCTGGGAGATTTAAATATTGGAGAAATGTGGCAGAACATAGGCTAAATTTTGCTGATAAAAGATGGATAATAATGGGAGATTTCAATACTCCACTTAAAGAGGAAGAGAAGATGGGAGGCCTCCCCTTGTAGCTTGATGGTATACAAGATCTCATGGACTTCATCAATGATCAAGCTCTTATGGATGTGGATCTCCAAGGGGTCAACTATACCTGGATGAATAGAAGAACTGGAGCTGATCTTATTCAAGTTAAGTTAGATAGAACCTTAATTTCTCTTGAGTGGTTGTCTAAGTATAGTTGTTCTTTGGCATCTATTATTAAGATTGGATCTGATCATTACCCCATCTCTTTTACTACCAATTCTTTTTTTGCTAAGAGAAATTTCTCTTTTAGATTTGAAAAAGCGTGGTTATCCCATTCGTCTCTGGTAGTTTGTGTTGCTGATTGGTGGAGTTCTGAGGTTGAGGGAATGACTTTATTTAGAATAGCCAAAAAGCTCAATTTTATAAAGGCTAAAATCAAAATTTGGAACAAAGAGACATTTGGGGATATCTTCAAAAGTAAAGCCCAAATCAAAACTAAAATAAAAGAAGTTCAACATAAAATCCAAGAGGAAGGGCTGTCAGAAGATTTAAGATTTGTGGAAAATGGGTTGTTGTCTAAATACCACACCATTATTTCTAATGAAGAGACTTTCTAGAGACAAAGATCAAGAGCCTTGTATCTGAAGGAAGGTGATGAAAATACCCAGTTTTTTCACTTAACTACTCTTAAGCACAGGGTGGCTAATAGGATTTCCAGGTTATCCTATAATAGGGGGATTTTAACGGATGATATTGACATAAGAAAGGAAGTTCTGGATTATTTTAGCAACCTCTTGGGAGAAGTGGATGATCTTGATGACAATAATCAAAACCTCCTTTTGCAGGCTATTCCTACTACCTTGATTGAGGAAGACAACAAATATCTCTCTCAAATCCCTTCTAGTTAGGAAATAAAAAAGGCGGTGTTTTCTTTCAGTGAGATAGGTCTCCTAGTCCAGATGGTTTTCCAATGTTCTTTTTCCAATCCTTCTGGCACATTGTGGAGCCTGATATCTGTAAAGGAGTAAAAGAATTCTTTGGTTCTAGAAGGCTTTTAAAAGAGTTGAATGCAACCTTCATTGTTCTTATTCTGAAGATTTCAAGAGCTGACTCTCTCAATAAGTTTAGACCTATTAGTCTTTGTAATTCTGTTTACAAGATTTTGTCTAAGGTTCTTACTTCAAGATTGCTAGATATTCTTCCCAGAATATTTCTGCTCAGTAAAATGGTTTTGTCCCTAGTAGATAGATTCTGGATTCTATTATTTTAGTTCATGAAAATATTCATTCTCTAACGGCTACTAAAAACCAGGGTTTTTTTCTCAAGTTAGATATGTCTAAAGGCTATGATAGAGTGAATTGGCAGTTTCTTTTTAGGATTATGAAAGCCTTTGGATTTGGAGAAAAATTTATTTAGCTATGTTCCCAATTGATTAAAACTTCTTCATCTATTGTTATTGTCAATGGATCTTCTTCCAGTTTCTTCAAAAGCACTAGAGGTCTAAGATAGGGGGATCCTATCTCCCCTATCTTGTTTACTATTTTAGCTGAAAGTTTGGGCAGATTTATTTTTTAAAATGTGGAAGAAGGTAATCTCAAAGGACTGAAACCTTCTTCGTCCAATATTACTTGTACTCATGAACAATTTGTTGATGATTCAATCACCATGGGGGAGCTACTATTACGGAAGCAAAAAATATGAAGAATGTTATGGATATTTATGAATCTGCTTCTGGCCAAAAAATTAATTGGTATAAGAGCTCGCTGTTCTTCATTAACACCCTTGTTCAAAGACAATTAAGGATTGAAAGAATTCTTGGATGTAAAATTGCCGAGTTTCCGTCTACTTACTTGGGGCTTCCCCTTTGTATTAAGCCCGCGGATAATTTCTGGATTGAGTTGGTTGACAGATTCAACTCTAAAATAGCAAGTTGGAAAGGGGCTATCCTTAGTCAAGTGAGAAAGGTTATGCTTCTTAAGGCTACTCTCCAAAACTTACCTATTTATGCTCTCAGTCTGTTTAAAATCCCTAGAAAGTTTGTAGAGGCAATTGAAAGAATCCAAAAAAAGTTTCTTTGGTTGGGAGTGGAAGATAAGAATAGAATCCCTCTTATAGCTTGGAACAAAATCTGCTCTCCCAAGGCCTCTGGGGCATTGGGTTTAAGGAATATTAGCACTATGAATAATGCCTTGTTTGCAAAACAAATTTGGAGAGTGAAAGGGGAGGAAAGAGAGTGGAATTTAATCTAGAAAAAGAAATATCTTCATATGGAACCTTCTGAGGAAGAATTTCTGGATAAATCTTTTACTGTTGAAGGCTCTGCTATTTGGAATGCAGTTCAAACAGCTAAAAGTTGGGCTATTGCTGGAAGAATGTAGAAATTGGGGAATGGTAGAAGTATAAGATTTTGGGAAGACAGATGGCTTATGGATAAACCGTTGGAGGAAATTCCAATCCTTTATGATTGGAAAGATTGGTTCAAAAATAGGCATGGGGGTTTGGTCAGAGACTACTGGAGAAATGGGAATTGGATTGAGTTTAGACAGCATTGTCCGAGTTTAAAGTTTCTTGAGATTTTGCTTTCTTCTAAAATTTTGAGGGATAACGAAGAGGAAAGTTTGATTTGGAGGGAAACCCCAGATGGGATTTATTCTATGTCTTCAGCTGTGGCTATCCACAACAAAGTTATGGAAGAGATTCCTATTTGGGCTAAAGTGTAGAATAAGAAGTTAATTCCTAAAGTTAATATCTTTTTTTGTATCTTTATCTAAAATAAGGTGTTGACTTTGGACAACCTTCAAAAGCAAGGATTTGCTTTTCCTAACAGGTGTTCTCTTTGTTGCAAGGAAGAAGATTCTGCTTGCCATATTCTCCACCAATGTACTTTCAGCCAGGAAATTTGGAAAATTATTTTTAGTAGGTGGAAGTTGAGTTGGGTTTTTCCAAACTCTCTAGGGGAGTCCCGGTAGCAATGGTACTGTCCTAATTCCAACCCTAAGATTGTGGAGCTTTGGAAACTTACTTTCCCTAATGTAATCTGGAACATCTAGAAGGAGCACAACAATAGGATTTTTAGGGATAAAAGTGCTAACCCTGAAGTTGTGGTGGATAAAATATATAGAATTATATTTGAATGTCTCAATGGTACTGATCATGGTCTAGCAGCTAAAGAAGACTTTAATGATAGGTGGAACCTTTCAACTACCAAATCTAGTAAGGAGAAGGGTAGGGAAGGTCTGGCATGGTGCTTTCCACTTCAGGGATGGATAAAGGCCAACTTTGATGGGATGTCGAAGGGGAATCCGGGTAAAGCTGGTTATGGGGGCATTGTCAGGAATTTTGCTGGAAGTTGCCTAGTGGCAGTTGCTGGCCCTCTGGGAAATCAAACTAGTCATTATGTTGAAGTTTCAATAGCTATGAATAATCTGATTATTGCTAAGAACCTAAATCATGACAACTTATGGTTGGAGGGAGACTCGCTCAATATTATCAAGTGCTTGAAGGGGGAAATCGAGCCATCATGGTCTATAGAAAACATTATTTTTAGAGAAATTATTGCTAGTTTTAAAGTTATCATAATTGAACATGCCTTTAGAGAAAAAAATTTGGTTGTGGATGTCTTGACGAACCTAGGCGTTAATTCCGAAGCTCAAACTATTTGGCACAGGGAAGATAGTATTAATTTTAGTATCAAAGATCTCCTAAGAAAGGATAGATTCACGGGGAAAGAAGGATCGCACAACTATGATAGTTGAAATGTGTATTTTATGCATTTATAGAAAGGTAATGATTACTTGGCAAAGTGGCAAAATCGCAATCAAATATATTAACACTCCGCACACTTTGTGGGTTATCATTTTCAAAATTTTGAGAGCCAATGGTAAGGAAGCATTGAGCTTGCAGAAGAACAGAGGAGAAATTTTGAAATTGAATATGGGTGAGGATCTAAGGAGGGAGGAACCAGACAACATTTCCAGATAGAAGGAAATGCCAAAAGTATGGACGAAGCTGGAAAAAGGGTCCCTGACGAATTTTATGGAGAAGCTGGTTGATTACGGTAAAGGAAGGGTTAATCTTGTAGTCTCCAAAATAACTGAAAAATAGAGTAATGGGTCTTTTAAAATCTATGGTGTGAGGTTCAAATTGGATGCGGGCCTCATTGCGACTGTAACAAGTATGCCCCACTCAGGGCTCAATTTTTTTAGAGATCTTAAAGTTTCCAATAATGCGGTTAAACTTTTTCTGCGTAAGGAAAAGGAGAGGGCTAAAATAGGTAAAGCAACGGGGGTTTATTATGATGCCTCCAACATCAAGAAAATTTGAGGCTGTGTGTTGAATGCTATCATGGAATACATAATAGTGGAGGGTCATTTCACTAGGGCTCATACATATCACCTTGTGCTATTAAACCACTTCAGGCATGAGAAAAGGGTTTCCCTGCCCTACTATCTCTTCAAGTCTTTGTTGAGGTCTCTCAAAAAACATAGCAAGAATCCCTCGAACCTGGTGCTTCATTGTGGCCTCATTCTGCTCATTTATAAGCACTGCAAAATCCTTGCCATTTAGGAAAACAAGAGGTTGTCTGTTTCTCCAGGGAAAGGCAAGAGAAAGATGGAGGAAGGAAGACCTAGCAAGGAAGAGTCAATTTAGAGCAAAAAAAGCAAGAGTGCCACTGGGATGAAAACCCAAGATGACAAGAATGACACAGAGGAAATTGAAAAAGATGGCAGCGAAATGGAAATGGACGAGTCTAGAAGTGAGGAAAGTTGGAAAGATGAGGACGTGGGTGCAGAGGAAGATGAAGTTGAGGACGTGTCTGACCAAGATAGCCCAATTCATAGTGCTAGCTTAGGCAATGACAAAAGCCAGCCAATGGAGGAGAAGGATGATAAGGTTAATGAGGAAAAAGATATGGATTCTGAAAGGGAGAAGAATAAGGAACCTAAGAAGGAAATGCCTAAGGATAGCCTGAGTAAGGAAAAGGAGAGTGCTAGAGAAGGGTTTTTCTTGGATAACCTTAAAAACCTTATCGAGGCTAGATAGGGTTTTGATAGAAGGACATATGAATTTTTGAAGAATTTTGAAAAAAATGGTAAGCAAATGGGGGAGAAAAGGAAGGAAGACAACAGGAACCAAAAGCAATGGAAGCAGGACATGGAGGAAAAAGATAAAAAGATGGCAACTCAGATAGACCATCTGGAAGAAGGTAAAGTGGCAATGAAAAACCTGTTAGGAATGATCCTGAATATCTTGTCTGTTGTTACAAAGAACCTAGAGGATATTTCTAATATCCTTGAAAGCTCCAGCTCTCCCAAACCGATGGTGGACCTCAACATTGATGATGATGCTATCGAGATTGGGAGTAGAGAAGCTATGCCTAGTGGAGTGGCAAAGAGAACTAGGGCGAGTGTGAAGAAAGTTGTTGCGACGTCTGCTAAGGAAATCCCTAATCTAAGGGATAATATCAAATATCTGTATGGGATTAGCAATAACTTGGCTAATGCCTTGAAAAACATAAATTAGTTCCTTTTCTTTTCTCTATCTGGTTTGGTTGGTTTTCGTTGGTTTTTTGGGGCTTTTTTGCTGGTTTTTATAGTTGTTTTGTTGGTTTTTCTTATGTATGCTCCTTTGGGTTTCTTAATGCTTTTATCTTGTAAGGATCTTTTGTAAAGGGTTTCGGGGCCCCTTCAAAACCTATTTTTACCTTAATCAAAAACTATATCATTGTTAGTAGACTTAATGATTTTTATCAATCTAATCATCATCATCTCTCTGAAATAGATATTGCTTAAGTCGTTGTCTTATCATTAATGTTAATTAATGCTTTCCTTTGGTTGATCCTCTTTTAAACAAGTTCGATCTGCATATTATATCTTGCTGGATATTTTCTAAGACTGATCAATATATTTTGTGATGTCGATGTTGATCAACTTCATAATTGGTTAATCACCACGTTCTTCTTTATTGGATACATATGATTAATCTATTTATTCATAATAGTTTATCATCTATCTGTTGTGTTATAATCATCTTTGGTCATTCATGTATTTGATATCTTGGATCGTTATACATTAGTCTTCACCCAAGTATGATCTATCTATTAACATATCGATATTTATTTATATCTATGTTTGGTCTTTGCATATAATTGATATGTGTGATGATTGCTGGTGGCTTATAAGAATAAGTAAAAATATTTAATTAGAACTTATTTAATCATATATCGTGTCTTGTTGGCATTAGGTCTTGAGTAGGAACATTACACACACACACACACACACACACACACACACATAGAGAGAGAGAGAGAGAGAGAGAGAGAGAGAGAGAGAAAGAGAGAGAGAGAGAGAGAGAGAGAGAGAGAGAGAGAGAGAGAGAAATATATGGGAAGATAAAGGAAAGATAGACATATATGGGAAGAGAATGAGATAGAAAGGTAGAGATGGAGAGATAAATAGGGGATAGGGAGGGAAGGATGGACAGACGTAAAGTTATGGAGAGATAGAGAGGGCGAGATAGAGAGAGTGAGTGAGACAAGGGGAGAGAGAGATACATAGAGGGAGGAGGCCAGGGAGAGAAGAAGGGGGAGGGAGAGAGATAGGTAGAGGAGGAAGAGAAGTGAGGGGAGAGAGGGAGAGAGATCTAGGTATAAGAGGTAGAGAGAAGAGAGGGGAGAAAGGGAAATATATATGTAAAGAGGGAGGGAGATAGAGAGTGGGGAAGGGAGGGGTAGCTCAGTATGTAAAGGGGAAGAGGGAAAGGGTAATATATGGATGAAGGGTGATATAGAGAGGGATAGGGAAAGAGGTACAAAGATAGGGAGAGATATGTGGAGAAAAAGGGATAGAGGTAGAAAAATATATGGAGACAAAGAGGGAAGAGATACATATAAAGAGGAAACATAGATAGAGATGGAGAGGAACAAGGAGAGGGACATGGAGAGAGGGAGAGGGAGAGGGAGAGATAAAGAGAGAGATAGCTCTTTATATCATCTTTCTTTTTATCAAGTTATGCTTACCATTATCTCCAATATTTAATATAATATGTAAAGAACATTATAATATATATCTTTTATATAAAGATTAAGAGAGAGGTAGAGTGAGCAAGGGGTACATGGAGAGAGAAAGAGATAGAGATATGAAGATTAAGCAAAATAGAGAGAGGATAAGCGATTGAAAGACAAAGAGGGAGGAAGATAGCTAGAGAGGGGCAAAGAAATTGATAGAAAAGGATTAGGGGAGAGAGAAACTAGAGAACGAGAAAGAGATATTTAGAGAGAGAAATAGTGATAGAGTAATAGAGGAGAGAGGACAATGGGGAGGAGGATTGATAAACATAGGGGAAGAAAGAAAGAAAGATATATCAAAAGAGGTAATAATAAGAGATCTAGAGAGGTAGAGAGATAATAAAAAAATGGATAGATAGACAGAAACACAAATGGAGATAAAGAAAGAAAAATATAGAGAGAGATTTGCATAGAAAAAGAGAAGAGAAGAGGAGAGAGGGGGAGATTGACGAAGTAAGAAATATGGATAACACAAAAGAGGGATGAATAGGGAGAGGGGAAGAGAGAGTAATAGAGGTAGATAAGAGGAGACAAAGAAAAAAACATGAAGAGGAAGAGAGATAGAGTGGAAGAGAGAATTTAAAAGACAAAGGGAGATAGATAAGTGGAGGGATACATAGAAAGAAAGATATATATATATATATATATACACACACACACACACATAAAGATTCTTTTCTAAATCAATGATTGGGAAATAAAAAGAAGAATGCAAAATGATATAAATGTCATTATCACACTTATTTTAGTGTTTGTGTTAGTTATTATTTTAGAAATCTATTAAACATTAAAATTTGGAAGGGATGTGGGAGGGAAGAAATTCAAACCCAACAGAGAAGGAGAGAGAGGGATGAAGATATATATAGAGATAAAGATAAATAAAGATATAGATAAAGAAGTTACATTAAGAGGGGTAGAGAGATAGACAATTAAGAAAGAGAGGTAGAGACAAACAAGGAGAGATAAAGATATAGAAATAGAGGGTGATTGATGAAGAGAATAGGACAAAGATAGGAAATAGAGAGGGAGAAGAAGCAAAGAGATGGAGACAGAGAAGGTGAGGAGATATATAAATAGATATATAGTGAGAAAAAAGATAGAATGAAGTAGAAGGGGAGAGAAATGGATAAGGAGAGAGACAAAGAGAGGGAGAAAAGAGGGAGGGGTGGGGAGAGGGAGACAGAGAGAGTGATATTGATAGAGAAATAAAGAATATGAGAGAGGAAAAACATAAAGACAAAGAGAGATAGAGAAGGGGAGAGAAAATTTAAAACATGGAGAGAGAGATAATGGGAGAAAGATATTGGTGTCGAGAGAGACATAGAAAAAAAGGGTGATAAATAGAAATATTTTTTTCTAAATCAATGATTGAGAACTAAGGAGAAGAATGTAAAATAATAGAAATGTTATTATGAGACATTTTAGTTTTTTTAATGTTTCTTGTTATTCTAGTGACCTAACAAACATTAGAATGGAAGGGACATGGAAGGGACATGGAAGGGAGGAAATGAGATTCCAAAAGAAGAGAGAAAGAGGGGGCTCCAAATATAAAGAGATAATGAGGGAGAGGAAGAGAAAAACAAGGAGACATGGAGATATATATAGAGAAAGGGAGATTGATAGAGAGAGCACAAGAGAAAGGGAAAAGAATAGAGAGAGTGAAAAGAAAAGAAAGAAGAGGGATATATAAATAGAGCAAAGAAGGAAGGGAGAGGGAAAAAAAAGGGGGGGAGAGGGGGAGAGTGAGACCATGATAGAGAGAAATAGAAAAAGAAAGAATAAGATAGATGTGCTATCCTCAAATTTATCGTTGCTAAATAGGAAATAAGGAAAATCACGAATCCCTTAACTATCTAAGCAATTCGAACACAAACCAATGAAATAGATGCAAAATAGACTAAGATTAAACAATGTAAAACTCCCTATTGTGCATCATGGCTTCCATTGTTATTCTCCTCTTTGTGGTATGGTGGCTCTCAGATATTGCACTGACAACCTGCAAATGACATAAAGATTTGAAGTTTGTGATTCAGAGTAATTGTCCAGGATTGAGGAGGATTGAAAATGGAGATTGCATGCTCAATTTATAGATAATTGGAGAGGATTGATTGAAAGGTATAACAAATTGATCAAGAGGTGGAACTGAGGTGAGCTCACATATTGATTGATAGTTGAACTATTGATTTGGAGATGAAACAAAATAGATTGAATAGATTAAATGAGTTAACTGATTGAGAAAAAGCTAACTAAAGGAAGAAAAAGAATGATTTGAGGATAATTAATTGATGACAAAGCTAACTAGAAGATGAAAATAGAGATTGGAGAGATAAATGATTTAATTAATTAATTTAGCATGTTCTTGCACTTTGAATTTGATTTTCAATTTAATCTTTGCATGAGATTTATTCAAATAATTGAATTTATTTTAAATTCAATTTAATATTTGAATATATTTAGAACTTGACTTTGATTTTTGAAATCATGCACATGTGATTGAATTTAGAAGAAATTAGAAGAATTTGAAATTAAATGAAATTAGAATTTGGGGATTTGGAAATAGAATTTAGAAGAATTAATTAGCTAATTAAATAATTTAAAGAAACTATTTAATTACTTTAGAAATAGAATTTAATTAAATAATAAAGATTATTTAATTTAAAGGATTAAATCATAATTAATTAAATAATTAATATTTAGAAAAGGGTTCATGATTAATTGATTAGAGATAGAAATTGAAAACAAAATTTATTTAAATAATTAAGATTATTTAAATTGGGGAATTAATCAAAATTAATTAAATAACAAATATTTAATTAATATTAGAAAATGGTTAAATAATGATAGAATAAGAAATAGAATAATTAGTAAGATGATGAGGAAATATGAAATTAGAAGAATAAGATTAATTAACTTAATTAAATAATTAAAAAAATATTTAACTAATTAGACGAATAATTAGTACATGATCAATGAGACATTTTTAGGTGTCTACAATAGAGATAATATATTACATATTATATTAATATTTAATAATTTTTATTATTAAATTTATTATATAATAATAAATATAAAACTAATGTTATTTTTAAAATAAATTTAATTATTTACATTATATAAATATAATATAATACATAATAAACAACTGAGAAAAAAACAATAACTAAGGACTGGCCTAAGATTCTAATATTTTTATATTCCTCTCTATACATAAATTTAGGTTCTAAAGCCCCTACATGATGGTGCCTTAAATTTTAATGGTATCTAATAGGTAGTACACATATTAGGCTATAGATAGTATTTAATCAGTACTATTATGAGAGTGGTATTGACTAGTGAGCCAGTTTATTTTGTGCACTATATCTTGCATTATTGTCAATGTTAATAATCAATTCTTTAGACCTCAAAACAATATTATTTCCCTCTTCATTGACATTCCCTAAAAAGTTTCCATCAAGTTTTAACTTCAAAATATGTGTGAGAAAATTATTCTAGCAACCTGTGTGTAGTTAGGTGTCTTTTTTGTCTGACTATATGGAGAAGTCAAAGTCTTCAACAAAGCAACATACTTTCTATTCAAAATCTTTGAAAATTGTAGAGTAAAAGTGTACAGGATGAGGATGTGGAAGATGTTGGACAGAGAGGGGAAGGGATAACCTACACAAGAAGTGACATATTACATTGCCAAATTCACCAAAAGGAGGAAGATCATTCTGTTCAGCTTCATAATATCCAGTAGTTGAACTTTGGGGTGGTGCTTCCAATGCAAGCCTCTCTGGAGTAGGAGGTAATTTGTTCTGATTACACATGGCATAATTGGAAGCATTGTTTGGATATGTCCTTCTTGGAACATCACGATAAGAAGTATTTCCTTTTGAGGAAATTTGCTTCTTAAGCACTAACAACTCATTTGCTAGCTTCCGTATCATAGGATCAACAAAACTAGTTGAAGGGAGAGACGCATCGACAACTTGATTACCCCTAACCTTGTTAGGATCTCTCCTTATTTTGCTAGCAAAGATAAGATCATCTTCAACCGATATGATCATTTGTTGAGCTACAACCAAATTTGTAGGATTGTTCCTTCACAAAAGGAAACTCACCTCTGGCGATTGGGAGTTGATGAAAAATCATTTCAAGTTTCCAGCAGTGGGTCTTGAAGTAACTGGAATATGATTATGTAACTTGTCAAATTTTGCTACAAACTAACGCATGGGTTCCTGAGGCTCTTTCTTCAATTGAGATAATTGTACCAATAAAGCATGATCATCTTCGGTGGACTTGAATCTCGCCTCAAACAACATTCTGAGAGTTGCCAAATTTGTGATACAAGCATTAGTAAGATGATAGAACCAATCAGTAACAGCTCCATGCAAAGTCTCAATGAATAATCTCATTGAAACATCTTTGTGCTCAATACCTAGGACTCCACATGCGATGTAGAAGGCAGCAATGTGTTCACCCAGGTGTTGAGAACCATCCCCAAAAAATTTGGGTAAATTTTTTCACGTACCTTTGGGAAGTTCATGCAAAGGTGCAGTCAGGTTTAGAGGACCAAAAGCAGTGCCCCAATGGCCAACAGATGAATTATAAGATGGTATTACAAAATGATTTGCAAGTGGAACAACTGAAACTTGCAAACTCGACACCTCACTTGGTACGGGAGATCGCCATGCCAATGGAGGAAAACTTCGTGTCCACTGCAAGGGAGAAAGCGTCTGTCGAGGTGTCACAAAGGGAAAATTAAACCACTGCAATACTTCAAAAGTAAGATCAACAATTCCTACTAATCGTTGCCCATGAGTGTAACTTCGATCAACCAGATTATGATTTGAAGAAAAA
Source organism: Cryptomeria japonica (assembly GCF_030272615.1). Lineage (NCBI taxonomy): Eukaryota > Viridiplantae > Streptophyta > Pinopsida > Cupressales > Cupressaceae > Cryptomeria > Cryptomeria japonica. Next base: position 247,860,565 of record NC_081405.1, on the reverse strand, counting down.
CAACAATATGGAAATTACAATGAAAGCACACTGCAACCCAAAAGACAAACCGGTTGCACGTCGCTCCCCAACAGAGTCGCCAAAAAACTGTTGGGTGAATATTTTGTCACCAACGTACTAATGACAAAATATATAATTCACACAATGCTATGCTAAGAAATTAATCTCTCCTCTCATCAAGGGGAGGTTCCCTATGAAATTTCTCCTCTAATTAATAAGAAATTAAATTTGTGGGTTGGTGTTGGGCATATAACTCTCTTTTTTCAGAGTTTATGTATTCTCCCTTCACCTAGTTATAATTTCTCTACCTCTTCAGATACTTAAAGAAAAGAACTATTAATCTAACAAACTACATCAAGAGTTACTATTAAGCATCACAAAGTCTCCTTTATGGTAACACTAATTCACACTGATCATTACAAATTAAACAATTAGAAACTTAGCTTAAATCTCAAAGTCTTCAAGTATAGATTTCTAATCCATTAAACTATAAATAACCGCAGCAATACAAAGCTTGCCACAAATTACTTAATTTATCAGCAGATTTCTCAAGTATGCTAAGAGCACAAAGTTTACTTTGCAAGATTTGAGAGTCCTCTAACCACGTAGAAATATCTTAAAGATCAAAGAAGTAAAGATAATATAGATTCAATGGACATAGGAACATCAAATTATATAAATGAGTTTCTGATACACCACAAAGTTTGTAATCAACAAAACTATTTTCTTTATTCGTTTGATAGAATTTTCACCACAAAACGCCCAAAGTCTTAGTTGGGATAAAAAAATCAGCAGAGTTTTGCTAAGCATGAAAAAGATAAAATATTTACAAAAAGGTCCTCCTTATATAGGAAAAGAAGTTGAGAAAAAGGTGGGAACAGTTGACTTGTTCAACCGCACAGTCCCATTTTACTATAACTACTACATAAAGAAAACGCGCAGTTGCACAAAAATTGACAACATCTATCAGTGCAGCTGCATGAAGAAAGAGTGCCAAAAGAGGGTACTTCATTCTTGATTATCTTCTTCATTGTATTTTTGGAAAAATTCAAATTTAGCAAGGATGGATTTGATCTCTGCTTCATACGACATCAAGGTAGAACTTGTGATGATTTGGACGCAGGACATTGTATCTTGAATCTTCACCTATTTCTTTTTAACATCCTTCAACATGGATGCAAGGACTTCAAAGATGACCTGAATTTCTAAGAGTTTATCAAAGGTATCAAGCGAGAAATCCTGTCCCATGCATTGGTCCATCAAGGAAAGGAATTCCTGTGTGACAACTTCAGCAGTGATGAGATTTTGATTGCTATCATATAAATAGCAAGGGAGATCACCAACTTTAGAAAAAATAAGGTCAACCTTGTCGTCACCTTCTTTCTTCTCTCGGTCCATCTCTGCAATCATTAACTTCACTGTCTCTTGTTTATGAGACAATAATGACAAGATTTGAATGTACTTCTCCTTTGTGGGAATTACCTTGTTCTCAACCAGGACATCTATCCTAAAATCCTCCATTTTGCTCCACAAGGTAGTGCTTTTCACAAATTCCTCAATTTCCTTTGACAAAGAGGTTTTGAGTCTTTACATTCGACTCTGGATCACTTCATAATCATACAATAGTTCTACTGTTGAGCTCAAAAGATGAGAGCCTTCTGACCTTAGTTGCGAGATCCATTCGTCCATGACTCGGCCTTTAGTTCCTACCTGTTCAATCTTTTTGAGAGCTTCAATGTCTATTGATGATCCTATAGGTTCAACCTCTTGAGAAGATTGTGTTACCTTGAAAAGGACGTTGGTCAGCTATTCACACTTTTGCTTCAAGACATTTTTCTCATCCCTCTCTTGATCCAATCTTCTCAATAAAGAATTAAGGGTTGTCTAAGAATCTAATTTCACATTCTCATGTGTTTCCACCCCGAGCTCTACAACCTGCATGTTATAATCTTTTGATTGTATGTTACCTTTTCCTTGTCTGACGATGGCACCATAAATTTAGTGTATTTCCTCTTGGAAGCTAGGTCTACAACCACCCGAGATACTATCTTTGGCTTTTTTGTTCCCTTAGGCTTTGGAGGAGCTAAAAGTTCAAAGTCAAATTCATCAGGAGATATTACCTATTTTTTCCTCTTAGGGGCCACTACTTATATCCAAGGGGGTAGTTCTAGATTAGATGATGGAGTAGTAGCTCCTTGCTAACTTGGGGTCGAAGATTCAGGGGGAGGTTGATTGGAACTTGGAGTAGTTATGAGTGTTATTGATGGTGCTGATATTGAAGCATTTAGTGGAACATTTGTTGCTACTACCTCTTCAATTACAAGTGGGAGAGTTGAGGGTGCTGTGAGCATAACTTCAACACTTACTAATGGAAGAATTGCTGTGATGGTGGTAGTAGTGGTGGGTAAATCTACCGAAACCTGTTCTGCAAGTGCATCTTGTAAGGTTTTATTAAAATCCATCATGGTAGACTCAAAAGTAGATGAAGGGATATCATCTAAATTAGAGAAGTTGGTTATTGTAAAAAATTGACCAACAGTCTTTGATTGCATCATGCCCATACTTAGATCTCCATCCTCATGAAAATATTCATCCTCTTGCTCAGAGTCAGAGTCTGATTCAATAGAATGGACGATTACCTGTGAGGTAATCAGGGTGTCAACTTTAGCTAGGCGTGATATTTCTTCTACCTGTACCTCCTCTTGTTGAGGAATTTCACCTTCTTTGACCTCTTTTCCCTTTCCAGCTTCACTAGTAGGTGGTTGTTCTGACTCCTTCATCACTGCTTCCTATGGTGCAGATGATGATTCACCCTTCTTCAACCCTTTACCTTTTGATTGTATCACAGGAGCTGAGGATAGTGCTTGTGATTCTGCCCTGCTCTTTGTTCTTGTTTCAGCCGTTGCTGTCTTGCCCAATGGACCATCATTGTTGTCATCAAATAAACTACAAGTATAGATTTCTAATCCATTAAACTACAAATAACCGTAACAATACAAAGCTCCCTTTCTGATTATATTTATGTAGTGAGTCATCCAGCTTTGGAAATAATGAGAGTATTTTAATCCTCTCACTCTGGATAACATAGTAACCATGTCATTATATTCTTCGTTAAAATCACTCCTGTGGAAAGACTTAGGCCATCGTGAGGTGAGGGAAGTTCTTGCAGTAGAGAGATAAATAGTATTGATCACTTTTTTGGATTTATCCTCATGTTTCTCATAGTACTCTTGAGCACTCTCTTGAGAAATATCAGCTACTTCTTCAACTGATGAACCTTTAAAGACACTATTGAAGAATACGTTGTCTAGAGTCATGATGACATTCTGATCTTCATATTTCACTTGCCTTGTGCTTGGATCAAAGTGATCAGCTACTGCCAGTATGAATTCAGGATCATGAGCCACAACTAGGAAAGATGCATACTTATGCAGATCAGATTTGATTAAACTGGTTAGACATGTAGGAGCCCTTTGAACCCGGTCAACAAATTCCTGCATATCAACATGCCCAATTTCGGTGTCTCTGATCTCCTTAATATTTGAGTCCACTGAATTCTCTGGGTACATATTCAAGTACCTATCGTACTTGTATTTCATCTTTTTTGATGATGCTTTACTTGGAGAAGGTTGTCCTGAGGAAGGCTCGAGTTTGTTGTGAGAGAGATTTGACATTCATGCACAATGACTACATTCAACACTGATGATTAGAAATTCATCATAATCAAAATCAATTTTTCTCAAATGGATCGAAAAACGAAACTCAAAACAGGCTTAGGAGTAAAATTGCCAAAAATAGCAGGTCGGGGAAAAAAGTCCGACCTGCTTCTTTACAATCAAAAATTTGCACATTGGACTTTAAAGTTTGATGTGCAGACTCAGGACAAGTTAATAGCACATCCAATGTGCAATTTGGAAAAAACAACCTACACACCGGAGTTTAAAGTCTGATGTGTAGACTTGGGAAAAACATCAGCACATCGGACTTTAAAGTCCGGTGTGCTGGAGAAACTTTAAACAAGCACATCGGACTTTAAAGTCTGATGTGCAATCTAGAAGATTAGAGGTACATCAGACTTTAAAGTCTGATGTGCTTACAATAGGAAGGACAACTAGTCGACATATTGGGTTTTAAAACCCGACATGACAACCTACTCCCCTCCGCATATCAGATTTTAAAGTCCAATATGCGGAGGGTAATATGCCGCATATCGAACTTTAAAGTTCGATATGCAGAGGGACAAATCTTCAGCTACACACCGGACTTTAAAGTCTGGTATGCAGCTTTAGAAAGAGGGCTCCGGAGGGCAATCGGGTTTTGAAGTCTGATTGTCCTCCGGAACAAGGGATGCAATCGGACTTCAAAATCCGATTGCCCTCCGGAGAGAAATCTGAAAAGGACAAGCAAAAACAACAAGGCAAACGAAAAACAAATAAGAAGCAAAACCAAAAAAGAAACCCGGAAAGAGAAAAATAGACCCTACCTCTTCTGCTTCACTGATGATGGAAAAAGATCCAACAATGGAGCAACGAAAATCCGAATAACGACAAGTAGGAGCAGAGGAGGGCACATGGAGAAGAAGACAAACCATAATGAAAATTAAAACGCAAAAAAAATCAACTTTAAAAAGATTTTAAAAAAACCCTAATAGTAATTAATGTGGCATTAATACAACTCACAGTCGTAGTTCGGGCTTTAAAGTCTAAACTGCGAACAAAGACCACCTGCAGTTTGGACTTTAAAGTCCGAATTGTAGGCAAAGACCACCTACAGTTCAGACTTTAAAATCTGAAGTGTAGGAAAAGAGGCCTACAAATACACACCAGAGTTTAAAATCCGAAGTGTATTTGGCCAAAAGAACCCTACAGTTCAGACTTTAAAGTCCGAACTGGAGGTAAAACTACAAACTTAAGAAACAAGGAAAATAATAAAAATGGAAAGCAAAGGATGAAATGAACTAACTGACCAAGTTGATTAAGCTCTCCCAGAGACCATAAGGTATGAAACGGACCAGTTTCGTAGGATTGCCTCACAATTTTGGCCATGTTGAAATCAAGGACAACAAATAAGATTACTTCAAGCTTTTCATGATCTTGCTTGTGGAGGACATTTTTTTGCCCCTGTTACTGCACACAAAATCTTGCGTGCTAGGTATTACTGGCCAACGTTGTTTAAAGATACATATAGTTGGGTTCGCAAGTGTGAGCAATGTCAGCAATTTGTTGGCAAGCCTAAATTAGCTGCACTCCCACTAAAGCCAGTAATAATTGAAGAGCCTTTCCAACAGTGGGGATTGGACTTCATTGGACCTGTCAATCCAACGTCAAGTGCAGGTCACATATATATCCTCACAGTGATAGACCAATTTTAGTGGACTTCATTGGACCGGAGACCATAAGGTACGAAACGGACCAGTTTCGTAGGGTTGCTTCATGATTTTGGCCATGCCGAAATCGAGGACAACACGTTGTTATTTGATTCAAGTGCTTCTGTTTCTTTCATTTCTCCTTCAGTAGTAGAGCGATGTAGGCATGTTGTGGCAAAGCAATGTGATAGGTGGTAGGTTGAATTGGCTATGGGGTCCAAGGTGGTAGTTGATTCCTTTGTGCATGGATGTATGTTATATTTGGGAGTTTGTGCCACCTCGATAGACCTTCGTGTTCTCTCTTTGGGTTCTTATGGTGTTATACTAGGCATGGATTGGCTTGGTCTCACCAGTCTAGTATTGATTTTTGTGGTAAGAGGGTGCAGTGTGTGGATGATAGTGGGAAGAGTGTGGAGATAGTGGGTGTTCAAAGACCTATTTCTCTTCTCATGATTTCCGCTATGCAGTTGAAGCGATGTGTGCGGAAGAGTTGTTAGTTGTTTGTAGTTAGGGTGAATGACTTAGATGAGAGAGAGGGTTGTGATGATCTCTTTCATCATCAACCTATCCTTTAGATGTATTCATATGTCTCTCCCAGTGAGATTCCAAGTATGTCACCGAAGCATGATATTGATTTTCGGATAGAGTTGGTTCCAAGTGTAGAGCCTATTTCTAAGGCTCCTTATTTGATGACTGCTCAAGAGATGAATGATTTGAGATTGCAGCTAGAGGATTTATTGGCTAAGGGATTTGTTCACCCCAGTGTCTCTCCATGGGGTGTGCCAGTATTGTTTGTGAAGAAAAAGGATGGATCTCTTAGGTTATGTATTGATTATAGGTAGCTTAATAAGGTGCTGGTGAAGAACATATATCATTTGCCGAGGATTGATGATCTGTTTGATCATATTAAGGATGCTAAAGTCTTCTCCAAGATAGATCTTAAGTCCAAGTATCATCATCTGAGGATTCACAACATGGACATTAATCATACAACATTCCACACTAGATATGGACACTATGAGTCCACAGTGGTACCTTTTGGTCTCACTAATGCTCCATCAGTTTTTATGAGCTTGATGAATGGGGTTTTCAAGACATATCTTGACAGGTTTGTGCTTGTATTTCTGGATGATATATTGGTTTTCTCGAGATTAGTGGAGGAGCATGAGGGGCACATGAGATAGGTTTTGCAGTGCCTACAAGATAATCAGTTGTACGCCAATATGGCGAAGTGAGTTCTTCTAGACAGAGCTAAGGTATCTTGGTCATGTTATTTCAGGAGAGGGTATCACAATGGATCGCTCTAAGATCTAGGCTATTGTATATTGGCCAACACCCACTAATGTGGGCAAGGTTTGTAGCTTCATGGGGCCAACAAGTTACTATCACAGATTTGTTCAGGACTGTTCAAGGTTTTCTCACCCTATTACTTCTCTTACGTGGAAAGGGAAGAAGTTTGTATGGATGAAGAAGTGTGAGATGACATTTCAGATCTTAAAGGAGCATCTGACTAGTGCGCTTGTATTAGCAGTACCAAATCCTTTGCGTGATTTTATGGTGTGCACAAATGCATCTTGGAGGGTCTTGGAGCAATTCTTATGCAAGATGACAAAGTGATAGCATACGAGTCACGTAAGATCAAAGATCATGAGTTGAACTAACCTACCCAAGACTTATAGCTAGCGGTTGTGGTTCATGCTTTGGTCCATTGGAGGCATTTTCTTCTTGGGCATTGATTTCAGTTGCACAACGATCAACATAGTTTACAATATATTTTTATGTAGCCGAACTTGAATGCTAGGTAGTGACATTGGATGGAGTTTTTGTGCGAGTATGACTTTGAGGTGAGATACATCCAAGGTAAGGAGAATTTGGTTGTGGATGCCTTGAGTCACATGAGGCATGAGATTGCAGTGGTGTCTCTTAGTGTTGACTTGAGGAGCAAGATACTTAGCGCCCTTCTTTCAAATAGTTGGTATCAAGAGGTCAGAGTTGAGATAGCATCAAGGAGAGAATTGGATAGTAGATATGTAGGTTATTCTTTAGAGGATGATGGCCTTCTTCAATATTTGGGATGCATATATGTTCCACCTTCAGATGATTTGTGAGATTTGATCTCAGTATAGGCCCATCATGCACCTTACTCAACACATCCAGGTGTTAAAAAATGCATGCAGACTTGTGATAGCTATATCATTGGGAAAGTATGAGGAGATACATAGAAAATTATGTGTCATGTTTCTTAGAGTGTCAGCGGGTGAAGGAAGAGCACCAACATCCAACAGGTTTGTTGCAGTCAAACCTGGTCCTAAAGTGGAAATGGGACATTATATCTATGGATTTAATCATTGGTTTTCCTATGTCTTCACGTCGGCATGATGCTAGTATGGTCACCATTGATCGATTGAACAAGGTGGCACATTTCGTACCGATTAGATCTTCCTACACAACAACATCAGTGCCTCATATATTCTTGGAGAAGATTATGAGGTTGCATGGTATCCATCGCTAGATCATATCATATCGTGATCCAGTGCACTTCTGCATTTTGGATAGCCCTTGAACATGATTTAGGAGCACAACTAAACTTTAGTCAAGAGCATATCATCCTGAGACATATGGTCAAATAGAGTGAGTTAATCAAGTATTGGAGGATATGTTGCAGATGTATGTCACGGATCAATAGTCTAGATGGGAGGATTACATCTATTTGGTGGAGTTTGCCTATGATAATGGCTATCATAGTTTGATTGGCATGTCTCCTTTCCAGGCATTGCATGGAAAACCATGTCGTACACCCTTGAGTTGGGATAGATTGGAGGACAAAGTGCTTCTTGGTTCAGAGATGTTGTAGGATATCGAGCAGCAGGTGATATGCATTAGAGAGCATTCGATAGTAGCGCAAGATAGACAAAATAAATATGCTGATGCTCACTATGTGGACAGGCAGTTTGCAGTTGGAGATAAGGTGTTTTTGAGAGTGCATCCGCGAAAGAGTCATATTCATTATGGAAAATGCTCTAAGTTGGTGCCTCAATTTGTAGGACCTTTTGAGATTTTGGAGAGGATTGGTGGACTGTAGCTTATCACCTTGCCTTGCCGCCCAACTTGTTTCATAGCCATGATGTGTTTCATGTGTTTGTATTGAGAGCTTATCATCCTAATATATCGCATGTGTTGGATTGGCATTTATTGCAGGTTGAGGACGGGCAACTTTTTTTGGAGATCGTGTGCATTCTTTAGCATCGAGAGCTGGCCCTCAAGGGTTGGGACTAAGAGCAGGTAAGGGTCCAGTGGGACTCAAGTGATGATACATCGGTGACTTGGGAGGATACTGCTCGGATGAGAGAGTTATACCCCTATTTGTTCTTAGGCTTCCAGGAGTAAGCCTAGGCAAAGGGGAGGAGGATGTAGTGTCCCTCCTAGACTCACATTTTGATTCATGCTTTGATAGATCTATTTGGACATATGGATGATGTTTTGATGTTACTCATGAATTTATTTCTACGATACTAATATTTCTAGATGCTTTATGTGGACATATGTTGTTTGATGATTCATATGATGGATGATACATCCTAGATTATTTGATGGATGGATTTATATTGATGGATTATATGCACTGGCCATTTCTATGTGGAACATACAAGTTATTATGTTATGATGGCTCTAACCCCTATTTGGTAATTATGGTTTCATTCCATGTATTGATGTGGTTGTTGTGTGTATGTCTTCGTGAAAGGGATGATGCCTTATCACTCAATGTGAACATGATAAGGTATTGCGATTCTCTTTTCACTTGCCTATATATTATGATGATTATATATCATATATGTATTGTATCGTGATTGCAGAATTGTAGGTACAGGAAATCAACTCCACCTAGCTTCACAGGTATGAGCATGTCATCTCCGAAAGGCAAGTTGTTGGAGATGGAATGGGTTTTTTTCACTCGCTCTAGGCTTAGATGTTCACCTTGTCAATTTGTGTCATGACGCAAGTCAATGGTAGAGTTTTGTGTTGATGTTCCCTTGTCGAGTTGTTGGTGTATGCGAGTGTATGTTTTCTATTTAATTTAATTTATGGAATAATGTTATTAATTAAGGTTTGGATTAATTTATTCTATAGTATGATTATTGTTTATTTATTTGATTATTTTATTAATGGATAATTATCTATTGTGAGAATTGTATTTAATCAATTGAGATTAATTTAATTGATTTATTATTAATTTATTTTGATATATTGTTTAATGGTTTATTTAGTATTTATTCAATGATTTATTTATTATTAATTTATGTTGATTTATTGTTGAATGATTTATTTATTGTTGCTTTGTTTTATTTAAATGATATTTTATTATTGAGTTTTGATTTATTGGTTTTATTAATTAATTTATTATTTATTATTGATTTGATTTGATATTCCTATTTATATGGATTTATCTATTTAATTCATTCATTTGATGATTACTAGGTGATGATTTATTATTTAATGTGTTTATACAGTTACTATACTATTGGTAATTGAATATATTATAAAGTTACCAACCCTTTTATGTGATTGGCTATTTTTGAATGGGTAAGTAAATTATGTTAATAAATAATATACTCCTCAAAACTATACATGTTAGGTAAAATATATTGTTTATTGGAATTTTTTGATTGGTCGGTTTTGCACTATAGTTTTGAGTTTAATTTTTATTTAAATAGCAATCTGCAAATGTTGTCGGGTTAATCATCTAGTAGATTTTGGAATTGGTTTTCCATTTAGTTTGGATTGAAGATTGGATTGAAGATTTGTATTGCTTGTGGATTGTTCTTCTTCATATTTTCAACCCTTTTGGATCGCGATTGCAGGTTGGTTCATTTACCTTTGAATTTGATTTCCGAAAAAGCAGTGTTTTCTCTGTAACTGTGCAATTGTTGTTGAATGTTGTTTAAAATTGTTTTGGGGAAAATGGGATTGTATTTGAAGGATTTAATTTAGCATTGGAAATAGATTTGGGGATAGAATATAGAAAAAAAGTTTATTTGATTGTTTTCTATGATTAAAAATTGTTTGCTGGAAATGGTACCTTCCTGTGTATTTCATGATTTCCTCTTCCCTGTGTTGTGAAGGTATTATTGATTCTGTGTGCTGGAATTTGTGGTGATCAAAATATCAACATTGAGATCAAAGGACCAACATACCAATGATACTTTTGAGTATAAAGATTTACTAACTTGAACTAGTTAACTTCCCAAGATGTGTCGCATTGTTCTCTATCTCATAGGATCCCTAAAGCCAATGTTTTGCTCTCAGATCATTGAGCAAATGACTTTAGTAATAACAACTCCAAGAATGTGTGATATTGTGATCTATATGCATGAATGCATTCTAAGATCTATATGATATATTCAAACTATGATATTAAGATAGGATAAAGATAGTGATATGATAAAGATATTAACAAACTACCCTAACATGATATACTAACATGGATATGCTATGATATGAAATACTTCTAAATGATAAAATGTTATTCTAATAAAGAGAGGATAAAATGCTTGATATAATTAGACTATAATGTAGATGCATAAAACTTGGATATGGAGATTGAAGAAAGTGAGCTCTATTTATAGAAGAAATAGGGAAATGGATGGTTAAGATTCAATAATCTTAACAATGGATAGGATTGAAAGTTACTCAATCCATGTTTACAATTTTCCCAATGAAATGGTGACAATTGTCAACAAGAGGTGGCTTGAGAGGAGATGCAAGAGGCATTAAATCCTTGAGAAGACATGAAGGTCATGCTAGGAGAGTGTGGTTAGGGTTAATTAGGATTAACCAGTGGATAAAGTTTTTACCCAAAGGGTAAACTCTTGTGCAAGGGTTAATAGGATAACTAGGGTCAAAGCAATGAGTGCTTGATGAGACCTCTGATTTAGATGAGAGTTGAGTTAGAGATAAAGTCTCTAATCATGAGGGAAGGTTGAGTTAACCATTAATGGTTAAAAGGAATTTGGGGACAAATTTCTAAGAGTCCTTACAAATTTGGGGAACTCAACAAGTTAACTTGTTGAATGAATAAAGTCTTTATTACATTTAGAAGACTTTCTTCCAAATTTGACAAGTGACCTCCCCAAATTTAGGGATGTGATATGATTGGAAGATTTTAAGGCTAATTAATTGGGATTAGAAAGGTTCTAGAAGAATGATTAGAAGGAAAGTGGGAAACGTAGGAAGGGGCAAGTGGGAGAAATAAGATTTTAATTAAAATAAAATATTCTATTTCAACTAAAATAGATGCAACTTGCATTTGTAGGAAAATGCAAGTGGAGGGATTATAAATAAATTTGATTTATTTATATGCAAGGATGAATTTAATTTAAATTTAATTAAATGGTGGAAGGGGGATTTATTCAATTAATGGAAGAAAGGGGAATTAATCAAATGTTTGAATTTGATTAATGGATAGATAGAAGAAAAGGGATATTAATCAAACCTTAGCTTAATTAATAGGTGGATGAATGATAATTAAACAAATAAAATTAATTTAATTCAGTGTACAAGTTTTAGGTGTCTACATTTTGCCCCTCTTTGAAGTAACATGTGACTACATGTTGATTCAAAGAAAATCACTTGATATGTCGCCAATTTTTTTGATATGATGCCCCAAATACTGATACTGATATGATGTCAATATGATAATGATGCCCCATCGAGAGATCGTTCGTGCATTAAAGGCATGCATGATCTCTTGAAAGAAGAAGAATATTATATGAAAGATAGAAGAGTGGATAGTTGATGACATGCATGGGTTTGATTGGATTGTTAAGATTGATTGGATTGATTGGATTGAGATCAAGTCTGGTTTCAGGAAGGACACATCCTGTATAAGACAAAGATGATCAAAAAGTTTGGTTTTTGGAAAGATATATCCTGTATAAGATGAAGATAGATGATCAAAATGTTTGGTTTCAAGAAGGACGCTTCCTGTATAAGACATGATAGATGATAGTTGGATGAATGGTGACCATGATGAATTGGTAGATATGCATGTGATGGATGCAATGATGAATGTGACTAAATTATGATGATGATGATATGCAATTAAATGTATGAATGCAACTAAATGCACCAATGATCATTTTAATTGTGTCATTCACATTCCTATTAGCCACTTGTTTATACTCTTTTGTCATCATTGAGCTATTAAAATATTAGAAGTTAATACAAACATCAAAGGTATAAGTGAACCATGATGACCTGAGTGTAACTTACATGAGTTGATTTTGCAAAATAACACAAGCGTCGAGGTATAATTGAAGGAAGATGACATGAGTGTTGTTTGCATAAAACAAACAAGATTTAACCATTTTTATATGCAAAATGGGAAATGTCTTCAATGATATGTTTCCAATCATGTTTCGAGACAAAGTTGCATCATATGAATGATCTCCTCATAGATAGAAAACCAAAGAAAATATCAAACTCCTTCATTGCTTCTCTAGATTAGTGCATCCTTGAGTCACTCAGGAGATCTAATAGTTAAAAAATTAAGATACAAACAATCAAAACTTCAAGCTAAATGTAAACAAATCATTATTCATAATAGATCATCCATCATGTTTTGTTTTGTGTGGATTCTGGCAGTGATTCTGATTCTAAGTCTGACGGTTAGTTTTGACATTTGTCTCCTTAGTATGCTTTGATCTTTGTTAGTGATGTGTTTTGCCTATTTGATGAAAAATAAAGTGGAATGCCCCTATTGAGGTCGAGATTTTGCCCCCAGCTATGGACACTTTTTTGTTGTGGATATATACATTGATCACCAAGCCATGGTGAGAGATTTATGCAGATAACTATTCAGATAATCAAGGACAGTGACTATGCTAAGTGTGTCCATGATATTGTGATGAGCATAGGCTTAGTGAAAAAAGATATGATATGAGTTCATACAGATGGAAGAGTCGATATATCACAAATAGTGCTTATTGCCAGGTTTTTACCACTTGTTTTTATTACACTTTTTAATTGTTTTTTTAATTTGTTTTTGTCTTTTTCTTGATTTTTTAAATTTATTTTTATTTTTTGAGAGATGAAAAATATCTTGCCATCAATTGATAAAGACAAAACTAACTAGGACAAAATCAATTAGTCACAGTGATCTATGTCATTGTTTTGATTACTCAATGATTGATAGGAATGTCTGGTTTCAAAGAGTGAGTACCCCGTATAAGACCGATCTGTCTGGTTTCGAGTGCACCTTTCCATGTATACGATATGTTGATGTTGATAGATTTGATTGATTAACAAGAAATGTGACCAATTTGATTGTAGATGTGAGAGTTTTCCGGTTGTTGATCTGATTTGATGGATGGTCCATGCTTTCATGCTTTGATTTTCAAATTTTATTTGATTTTTAATTTTTGGACATTTTGTAATTTTTAGAATTTTTGGATTGGAAGCAAGATGTATTTGTTTGCCCCAATGTCTAGCAAGACAAGCAATATTATGAATGGATGAATGAACTATTGAGGTGAAGATGAATGGGTGAAAGATGGAGGTAGCTTATTATGGAACATGAAGGGATGCGTCAAGAGCTTTTCAAAATCATGTTGTGTTCTTAGTTTTGATCAAGATCAAGGATGGAAAAGGTGATATGGATAGAGATAGGATATGGATAGGAGAAACATGATCATAGATAGTGAGGGATGATGGAAGCAATGAATATATAGGATAAGGGATATGGACTAGAGGGTATGGATAAGGTGAAGCAATATCATAGATAGCACTGGATGATGGAAGCAATGAATAGATAGGATAGGTAAGGATAAAGTGAAGCAAGATCATAGATAATGATGAATTTAGATAGGGTCATGGATATTGGAGGAAGGATAATGGGAGATATGGTAGGAAAAATAGTGGATGAAACTCTACCCCCAAGTACAAATGTCTCCATTTTCAAAAAGGGAATTATGTGAGATTGTCACATCTAGTGCCCCCTGAATAAATGTTCTTGAAATTTTCAAAGATAGAGACCCAACCCACACTTAGAACCTCCAAAAAATTCAACCGAACATATCTAGTGACTAAGAAGCAGACTAAAAAGGGAAAAAGAATCCCAAACTAGATCAAGGTACTTAGTCTTGGATTACCCATGTGTGTGCAAGTGGGTTTATTCTAGCTCATATGATCATTGTAATCTTCAAAATCCAACATAGCTAGTTACATGAGTTACCCTAACTTCAAAATCATCCTGGATAGAGCCTTGCTACCAGCAAACGTCCATATCTCTGATGAGGTTATCATTGTAATATCACAAATAGTGTTCCATTGCTAGCCAGACATCCATAGCCTTGATGGAGTTACTCATATATTCCCAAAGCTAAGCATTTTGATATTGCATTTCATTGCAATTTTCTTTTCTTAATATTTATTTTCTTGCTCATGATTTTGATCTTTTGATATTTCTTTTTCCTCTTTATTTTTCTTGCATTGACTTGTAAGTGATGAAAATTATATGGGTTGATAATTACAATGGCGTTGAAGTAGGATTTTACATTTTTCACTAGCTATGTCTTCAACTAAGAGATCACAATGATTTAGAGAAATTGATTCAGTGTATGAGATATAGCAATCAAAATATGTTTGGACCAAGATACGATAAGTGGTTCTTTATGGATTGAGTATGCATCCCAACCAAAAGAAAATGTTAAAGAGGAACAACCTCAGATTCTGAAGTGTCTCGTGAATAGATATCTAGGAAATGGACTGAACATGAGATTCAAGATTGGGAGGGTATGTGAGAAAATGACACTAATGCCTATTTCACAAATGGAGGATTTATGCAAAGGACTCAATGATAGGGGTTGAAGGAATGGGATAGAGGTGTTGGATAATAGATAGGATGGTTGAATATTTGTGCAAGAATAGATGAAAATTTTTTCAGGATGAATGTTGCCACACAACTTGAGAGGTGATGAAGTGATGAAGGAAATGTGGATTTTAGATGTTGATATTTTGAGGGAGGAGTGGATGTGGATTTCGGGACATAAGGACCCAAAATGGATGAAGGAGATGATGGAAGAATAGATTTGGGAAGTGTAAGATGTTTAGATAGATGGTTGAAGGAAGCTTTTGGAACAACAAGTCTAGATGCCAATTTTGATTGTTCTTTGGATTGTAATGCTTTTATGGGCATCCACGTTGATTTTAATTTTTTATTTTTCATTAAAGGGCTTTTGTAGCCTTTTGGATATTGATTTTTTTTCTTTTGGATCAGATTTTTCTTTGATTTGACATGTTTATCTTTGGATGTATGGGAATATTTAGGCTCATGCAAATTATTCTTGACATCTAATTTTATTCCAAAGGGAATGGCATTCATGGATGGATATGAATGATATGGAGATATTTTGGATGGCTTGATGTAAGGTCCTAAGATAGATAGCAAGAAGGAAGGCTTTGAATTTGGAATATAAAAGGACCTAATTTGGATTTGGATGATGAAGGGGGATGTTTATGTGGGGGTTTAGAAGAAGGGACACCTTGATCTTGACTTGGAATATGATCATTTGAGTTTGTGTGTTTCTCTTGATTTTGAATGGGATCATTGAAGGAGATGGAAGGGATATCATGATCTTGCTTGGGCAGTGGATGTTGAATGAGACTTGAGAGGACACTCTGTTCTTGAGATGAAAGGGGATCATCATGGATGGAATACCAAAAGCTTAGGGGATCATCATAAGATTCTTGACAGGTGGGATCTTGATCGAAAATGGGATTAGATTAAAGAGTCGTGATATCTTGATCTTGATTTATGCTAGGACTCATTTCCTTTGACTGAGTTTCCTTTTTTTCAGTTTGATGATGAATGGTCCTACAAGTGTTTAAAATTGTTTTAAACTTCTGATCTTTGTTTGAGTGCTAATGTGACGTGAGATACCTAAGTCGAATAGGAAAGATCCTTCCTATTGATATGACTCAGGGTAATATGATTTGCAACCTTGTTTCATGATAAAGGAATGATATATCTTGATAATGAAACTCAGCTAAAGATCACAACCATAAATTGGACTCCCTTTTGATTGATCTAAGTTTAGTTGAAAATTGACACTTGCAATGATTGGATTTTAAACTGTCGTTTGATAAAAGACAAACTTTACTCTGAAAAGGGTGTTTGAAAGTGGTTTCATTTTTCTATGAAAATCATATTTTGCTCTTTGTCCTCAGTGATGACAGCTTGATGCGCTAAAACAAACAATGAATGTGTTAAAATCTGAGTTTAATGTGCTATAATCTGAGTTTAATGCGCTATACTGATCCTCCAAAGTGCTAAATTGATGTTAATTTGCTCCAGGTAGTTGAAAATTTTGTTTTACTGATGCATTAATGTTTTCCTCAGATGCATTAATTTTTTCCTTAGATGCACTAATGTTTGTCTTAGATGCGCTAATGTTTGCCTCAGAAGTGCTAAACTACTCCGTGATTGAAAGTTTTTGATACTTTGACTAGTGTTTGTGAAAATTTTGTTTGTTCAAATGGATGATCTTCTGAAAATGATTTGAAAACATAGTAGCAAGAAGAAGACAGTTTGTCTATTCTAAACAATGAGAGTATGTTCAATAGGCTCTTTTCAAATCCTTGTTTTCTTTTGTGCCGCTAGAAATATGGTTAATTATATTAAACATGCGCATAGATGAGATAACAATAAGAACTAGGAAGCACAACTTGAAAACTAAATAGAATATACAAACCAAAGGCCTCCTTTAACATATCCCATCTTCCTCTATTTTTGAGGACCTTGAAGGTGTTAGGTTGTTGGCTCTCAGCTAAGTAATGACCTCCAAAGTGACAACTCAAAAGTTGAGTATCTATGTGACCATGAATGATTATGCAAATGATATGAAATGCATGAGGCTAGGATGATTTGATGCATGATTATAACTAGGATAATTGATTAGATAAAAATGAAGATTTAAGGTACATGATTTGATAATTGAAACTAGATTAACATGATAAAAGCTATTCTAAGCATGCTAGTATTTGATCTAAAATGCTAATTATGCTAGATGATTTAAAATGCATATAATAACAATGCAAAAAACTATGAATGCAAGGGATCCTTATTGCTCCAAAATGAGGGGTATTTATAGGAATTATAAGGCCAAAGTTGAGGTGGCATGAATTAGCGGTCTAGATTCGATTTGAAGATATCAAGGGCTAAGATTGAGGAAGTTGGCGAAGAGGTTGGAGGAAGCGACATGGTGACAAGTGTCCCAGAACCTTGCTCATGAGAGGGGCAAGTGTCCAAGGGAGAAGACATGTGGCAAAAGTGCCATGTGTCTCAAGGAGGAGATATCCAACCCACAAGAGGTTAGAATAAAAGAGGTTAGGATGTGCAAGAGGATAGGGTTAGTTAAACCCAAGATTAGATAGAATGGGTTAGGTTAGGGGGTGGTTAGGCTAGGTGGTTATAAGGTAGGAGCCATGTGCTCATATTTTAATTTAGAAATTCAAATATTAGGAAAATGGTAATTAATCTCAACAAACTTGTGTTTGTTAATCTTAATTAGGAATTAGAAGAATTGACTAAAATAATGGGAATTAAGTATGCTCATGCAACATTGAGAGAGATTGACCAAAAAGGAATCTAATATAGAGATTAAC
Source organism: Cryptomeria japonica (assembly GCF_030272615.1). Lineage (NCBI taxonomy): Eukaryota > Viridiplantae > Streptophyta > Pinopsida > Cupressales > Cupressaceae > Cryptomeria > Cryptomeria japonica. Next base: position 247,842,540 of record NC_081405.1, on the reverse strand, counting down.
TTGTAATGAATTGGATATTTTATAAAAAATGTACAATGAATACTTGTAAAATAAGAAAGATAAAAACAATAGATGAAACCCTAGGTGAGGATTAGATTAGATCATGACAAGTGTCCTCATCCTATTCTATGAAACAAAATGATCTATAATTATCTCAATAAAATAATAATAAAAATACTAAGTTTAGCTTAATTCAAATCGAGTAAAAGGGGACCTAGAAGTAATTAATTATTGCTTAATTAATAAGGTGGTTACATAATTAATCCAATACTATGAGTCACTTGCAACCAAAAAATAGCGTTGTTATTGATCACTTACATTGAAGTGGTAGTACTTTTATAGCTCATTGGATGGATGTTAAAGAGATTCTTTGTTTAATTGTGAGCATGGAATTGAGTTTAGGTGGTGCAATATAATATTTCTCTTGGTAGATATTTCATTCTTTTTGTAGTTTCCTTATTACTCTTACAAGGTATACAAAAAATTAGAGAATATTGGGCTTAGGTGTCATGAACCTATAAATTCTTAACATTGATCGATTGATTTATTTTATTAACTAACATATTTGGGGCACTCCCTTGAAGTCACACTAGGTGCTAATTGCATTCTTTTTACTAGCACTTTGTATGAGTTAGTTACTATGATGGAAGTTGTTAAATGAAACAATGACAACATGTAAGATTTAAAGGAATTGTTAAATGAAATAATACAAAGAGGGAGAGTTATGATTATAGTAAGAGAAAATCAAGGAAGATATTTTGTTCTCATGAGAATTTTCCCAAAAGGTAGATAAAATCAAAGTGCGACACTAGAGTTGGAGGAGGAAGTTTCCAATTAACTTTTAGTTAACTAGCCTTTATTTGTCCCAAATATCATATATCTTACATGGGGATTCAAATCCAATTTGAGCTCATGACATTTCCCTATAATCTTAGAATCTATCAATGGTTTCTAGCCTTGGTCTTAGCTATATATTGGATTCTTGAGATGAAATTTTGAGAATGGCAGAGCCCTACAAAATTTCTTATCTCTCTATCCATAAAAAAACTTAGAAAAAAATATTCATCCTTGACCTAGCACTATTTTCCTTATAAACCTAAATGCTAGAGCCCATTTAGTGGTGTGAAATGGTAGAATTATGCCATATGGAGGTGAGAATCTACATTTTATAGAACAAAGAATCCTTAGTGTGGTCCCATGGTGTTAGAATGGTGGGTTCCATTTTTTAACTATGAGAGCTTGATATTGCACCACGTGGTGCCAACTATTTCCTATAGAGGAAAGTGCTATCCTACATAGCATTTTTTGATTGGTCCATGCCAATTATATGCATGCCAAAAAATTTCAAATATGAGTGGATCAATTAGAGGCATCAATCTTGTTTTGATCTAATCAAATCAACAACTCATATTCAAGGTTCAAAATAGATAGTTCCAGAATCCATGTTCAAATGAATGTGCAATATTGGTGAAGTGGCTAGTTTTGGCAAATTTTCTACCCATTTGAATAAAATAAATACATCTTCAAGACTATTTTGGTGAGTAAATTCTAATGTAATCAAAATTTCTTGATGAATTGAGCTCTCTATGATGAACATGCTAAACATTAGGGTTTCCTGCAAGATGGTTTGTAAGTGGATATTTCAAGTTATTTTTCACTTGAATTTGTTAGATTTGATATTCCTAAACTTGTATTTGCTGATGTAATCTAGTTTGGTGGGGGAATTGAATTGAATTATCTAGAATTGTTGAGAATTATAAAACCCTAATATTCATTGTAAATCTTGAGTCTATAAAATGACCAAATCATCTTCAAGGACCAAAAGGGGATTTAAGGAGGACTTGTTCATATATTGTCTTGGGTCTTCTAGAAGATATGATATTGTCTACAGTCGAGGAGGTTCAAGTGATAAACTGATTGTATCCCTTATAGGATGTGGAGATGTGTAGTTTCCAATATCAGGGTGGTCTCTATTTGAACATTGGTATAGGAATAGACTGACACATTTTCCTTTGGAAAATTCTTAGTTTCTTGACATGAGAAAAAATCCAATCAAGATTTCATTTTTTATAAAATGAGCCCTTTGGTCTTAAGACTTTTGAAGATTACTTCATAAATACCTACCACTTTCTATTCAAGATTGTAGGGGAAGATGCATAATTGAAGGTCATAATTCATTTGACGTACACAACATCAAGTATTTAGTATTCTATTTCCAATATATCGTTTTTGTTTACAACATTCATGGTAGAGAAGATGCACAAGAAGATGATGGCCAACAAGGCTAATGATAAAAAATGTAACTTAACATGGTATTCTTTGATGTGTCATATGTTCATGTATGCTACTAGAGGTCTATGGGATAATACTCTACAAGTTAGAGATGTACATGAGAAGAAGAATCTCCTTCCTGTGCAATGTTGGATGTATATTTGGGATAGGGATTGTAATAATTCAAGTTTTGTGGTCTTTGACTCTTTTTTTTCAAGAAATTGCTTGGATATTTTGGATAAGATGTGGAGAGAATTCCAGGAGAGATTATAGATTTCACAAGACTCGGTTAGATAATTCCACATCTTGGAATGAAAAATAATTGGGGTGATTAACACTTGCATAGATAGAATACTTCATTCATAATATATGGGTACTATTGAACACATCACAAGATTGAGAGGGGCAGTGAATCAATATTAACCTTAAATACTTTACTTTTGATCTATAAAACTTCAAACCAAAATTAACTTATTACTACAATTGTGAAATATGAAAGCACAAAGCACAATAAACACATGAACGCCTAATTTATGTGGAAAACCCTAAACATGGAAAAACAATAATGAGAATCACACTCACAATATGAATAATTGATTACAATGTTTTAGGCTCAAGCCCAAGGAGCTCACTGCACCTGATAGGACTTGTAAGACTAAGTCACATGACCTTAGGGAAAAATACAAAGGATTGCACAAGCTACCAAAAGGAACACATCTTCTTCTAAAAGGTACAAGGAATAAATGAACGAATGATCTCTTGATCATGGAATTGTCCTTGAATAATTGTATCAAACAACCAATATCATGACAACCACATCTAACATAAATCACTATCTCAAAAAATGACCGCACTGAAAATATCATCATCAAACTCTTCACAAAATGACTTGGCACCAAGTTTTCTTACATATCATTTACATCCACTTCACATCAATTGAGACACATTCCATATCTCACTTCATACAACCACACATCTATAAATACAATATTATTTATTAAGAAAAATGAGTAGAAAATTGTGAGTAAACTAAAATGATTGAAATGTGAATGACAAACTAAAACTACACAATTATCAAGTCTACATTGATTAGGATGCTAAAAAGAAAACCAATAAGTAAATGACAAAAGCAATAAAAGAACAAAATCAAGTCACCTTTGATTTGATTGTCCTTTGTTTTGATGTGTGCTCTATTCTACGTCTCCAAATGTGCTTGAAAACGCTCCATGATCACGCAATTATGAGATATATGCTAATGGTTGTATGCAAAAGACGATGAAGAAAGTGATTAAACTGATATTATAATGATGCTATGCATGTGTGAGTAATGATTAATGAAGGAAAATTACTATATTAAATAGATAATAATGAGGGAATGCAGAGGCTTAGAAATGTGCCACTTGCCCCACTTGAGGACAAGAGGCAATGTAAGAGATGAAAAATGTCCCTTCTCAAATCCAAGTGTCATTTCTCTAGATGACAAGTGTACTAGAAGACGTGTCCATTTGGGAGAGGAACACCCAAACAAAATTGTTACTTTTCTAAATTTTTTGAAGATTAGGGAATGGGCACATGTGACAAGGGTGGTTGAAGGGATAGGGTTGGTTAGAACCCATGGGCGGTTAGTGGGTTAGGTTAGATGAGAGGTTAGATGGGGGTTAAGATTAGGAGCCATGTGCTCTAATTGAATTATTAAATTATTAAATTCAAATACAATGATTGGGAGGAAAAAGAGAATGTGAACAAAATAAAATAAATGGCATATTTATCTTATCTAATAGAAGAAGGGTTAAAGGGGATTAATTAAATAAAATGTACTCATGACACATTAATTAATTAATTGGAAGGGTATTGAATAAGAAATTATATAATATTAATTATTCAATTAATATATGCGACCAAAAGGGATTAAATTTGATTAAATCAATTAATCAAATGTAAGTGTACATTTTGCCCCTCTTTTTGGTGGTGCTAGAATAGAGTCAATGCAAAGAAAACAAGACACTGGCGACGGGAAGAAACAAGAGCCACAAGATGCCCCAAACAAGTTTGGTGATGACGAAGGGGCGACAAGACGAAGGACAAGTTAGTGAATAAATAAATAAATACCAAACACAAAAAGGGTTTCAACATTAAAGAAATAGCAATACTAATTAGCTTGACTTCAAAGTGAATAAATTAATTAATTAACATGGCACTTGAACATATTTTAGCATGCCACATTTCAACTAGCACTTCAACAAATGAAGTACTTATAGGGTTTTGGTGCATCTCCCTTGCCTCCCATTAGCATTATACCCTACATAATAGCTATCACATTTAGATATCTGATTTACTAGCATCATTGGTATATCATGATAATTACTCATCTAACCATGATTTCCTTAACTAAATTATCTTCAATTTAATTACTAAGAGTAATAATCAATTATGTGTAACTTACCACTTATACATACCTGACATTTATCCTTTAATCTAGTTTGTGTTTTCCCTTCTCGTACAATTTGGAAATTTCGTATTAAAGCTCTCCCTCCATTCCATTGTCCCTAATCAAGACCAATGCAATGTCTTAGTATAATTCATTAATCAATATTAAATCAAGCATCTCTTTGTATTCACTTTCTCTACTTGTTTTACAAGGTCATTTGCTATTTAATCTCAATCGCTAAATATTAAATCTAATCCTTAAACCAACATAAATTCAAAATCATATAATAAAACACCTATCAATGTTTAGAAACCCATCCAATAAATTCAACACTTAATTATTTGCATTTACTATTCCACTGACTCTCAGGCTAATATAATTTGATTCAATCATGTATACAATGCACATAACAAATTTCTTATAATGATCCTCAGTTTTTTGATTAAGGAGAGAAAGAAGAGATAATTAGATACCACATGATTGGTCCACAAAATCCATAACACACCACACTTAAGCAAAGTTACGCATTTTAATATTAGATAGGTCCATAAAAGAGTCATAATAATTACACACAGGGTAGGCTTGACATATTTAGATATTGATATTCATGCAAAGGAATGGTATTAGGGATATAATAGTTTAATTCTTCTTTGGGGGTGGAGGGGGGCGAATATGGTGGGGTGACATTGTTATTATCTTTAAAAAAACAAAAGGAGGATTGATTAGTGGGGTGATATTTGCAACATAGGTGTTGAGCCAAAGAGTCCAAATCAATTGGAAGCCTCATAAAATTACAGAGATTTTTTCATGTTCCTTATTTTACTTTAATTTCAATTGTTGTCATGCCTTAAGTAGTATTATATCTACGAATGAGATTGTTCGCCAATGCCTCAAGTGATACTCCTCAATTTTACTCTATTTGCTTCTCTTCTTCAAATTGTATGATCTCAGTGTTTAGTAATATCAGCTACATCTCTCTTTAATAATCCAAAATTTATTAATTACAATTGTATGCTTGAGGTAAATACTACTTTATCTATTTGATATATTCAGGAAAGATTTATTTTGCATCAACAAATGAAGGTTACCTACACCCTACAAGTCTCACTAGAACAGTCTTTCACGGAATCAAATTATTTAAATAATTGAACTATTTTTTGGTCATGTTGCTTTTTCCTCTTAGTTCTTAAGCCACCAAATTACCATGCATAGCTAAGTTAACTTGTTGCACAATAACCATACCCAATAATGTAACAACTATCTTGTCCTGTATATAAGATTGTACATTTTTAACACATGCTTTTGCATATGTATGGACCAAAAATAAGATATTCATACAACATTATATGTGAGTTTTGAGAGTTCCACTTGTGAGATCTTTCCTTATCACCTCTTTGCAACACCTAAAATGTAACACTTTGTTTAGATAATTCCTAACTTCCATTTCAACATAATAGGGAAAGTGCTAGTATTGGATTGTCTCTATGACCTCATTCTTTTTATGCATGCATTTCATCAGGCACATTTATATAACTTTTTCCATTTTATAAGCTTTTAAATTGGTAACTTTTATTCAGCACCCAAAATTTATCATTGACTGTATTTAATAATTAATTGAAATTTTTTTTATTATATTTTAATTCTTAATTATTTAAAAAACACGATCAATAATAAATTTTGGGTGCTACATAGACAATTTGCTCTAAATGAAAGGTACAATGGTGTGGTTTAGATCTGCAAAAAGTTCTGTAGTCTTAAGGCTTTTGTTAGTACTTTCATAAACCTTTAACTCTCTTTCTTCCTCCAGATACCGAGATGAAATCACTCTTATTCTATTATATTTTTGCACTATAAGTTAAGTTTTTTGTGCTCTATATTTATATCCTCCTTTGCATATTAAACCTCTAACCTATGATTCTCTACACTGTCAAACACTTATGAGACTAGTTACTATAGTTGTGATAGTGCGCTAAAAGGTATTCACAAGGTTGCTAAAGTTGTATTACCTTACCTAAGTGTTTTAATTTTACTTTTGTATTTCATTGTTTTTATTTCCATTAGTGGCTAGAGTCAAAATGAGGTTGTAACTTAGAATCAATTAGAAGCAACATAACCATCTATGTGTACATATAGTATTGTGAAATGAACATTAATTTGTTGATCTATCAGTAACAGTAAAAGAAATTGTAGTTTAGTTTGATGTTCATCCCTTTGGTACTGAAAATTTCTCTAGTGATGTGCACACTAGGAAGTATGATGTTTGTTTAATTTTATTTTTGGAAGGTATTTGGTATGCACTTGTGTAATTACATGTTGCATGTATGTGTCTATATTGTCATTGATGTCAATCTATTATTGTGGTCTAAATGAGGATGTTGGCATTGTTGGTCTGGAAGTGATGTAATGAAGAAGTATATGGTGAAGTGTATAGTTTGGCAGTCTATTCTAATCAAGGTCCCTAATGATTGGTTGTATCTGGTTGTTGGTCCAGATGTGGTCCAAATGTTTATCAACTAGTAATATGATACAAAGATGTATGCAAAGTCATATGCAAATTGGTATGGTGTTCTCAAGAATAGGTGAATATGCCATGTTTACTATCCATAAGCTTTCTAGATGGCTAACATTGATGATATGATGTATTTCCAAAAGTTTTATGTCTTTTGTTTTGTCTAGAAGATGTGTTACTATCTATGTTGAATCTTGTGGTGAAAAATGTCTTTGTCCAAAATATATGTATGCACTAGATATGTATCAAATGACTGTGTTTATTGGAGAAGAATTGTTTTGGCAGTTTGATCTCGGTTTTCTAGCTGATTGGATGCTTGTCCTTGTATGACATTTATGTCTATGATCAACATTGGCTTAGTTCCAAAAGTGTGCAAGGAATGCATTGCATTCTCTATCTTATTTTTATCTTGAGGTTGTTATGGATCATTGAATATTGGTTTTAGCAAGTCATGCTTCTCTCATGGTGGACCGCATTTCTTGTTTTCGATCCAAATTAAGATATTTTGGGTAAAATAGTTTGGTATGAATTGGCTTATGTGTTCTGGTCCAAGTGGTTTTGTGTGGAACCTTTTTGAGGATATTTAGAAGGTGTGCAAACATGGTGTGAATCTTCACACGTCTTCTTTTCCTTTCCACATGAAGTGTTTTGGGTCAATGTTATATACATGTTACTATTTAGGGTGAAAAAGGAAACAGATAGTTTTAGGACCTAACCCCACTTTCATCAAATATTGGAATATGAAAGCATAGATGAGTGATCCTCCATGATTAAATCTTGTGAAAGAGATGATCAAAGTATGTGTTGTTATAGTTATCACTGATTTCAAACTTGTTGTTTCAGATAGATGTTGGTATGAAATTCTATGGTGCAGAGGTATCTTGTTGTATTGGGGTTGCAGTTATTCTGTGTTGTTCTGGAAGTGTTCAAGCCTAGAAATTGTTATTGATCTTGTTTGGTGTTGTTATCTTCATTGACTATGTTTTGGCATTATGGATATATTAGTTTTGTGACCCAAAAATATCTTTGTGTTCTTCTGATGTTATGGTATGTTTCATAGCCAGATGTGATATGTTGTGTTAATCCTAGCTTGCCTTGGGAGATTATGTCTTCTATGAGGGGAAGTGTTTGATGACATACACTCTTCTTGAGGTTTGGATTTCCAAGTATATTTCATGTACATGACCTGTAGGATTTTTTCATAGATGTGGTCTTTTATGAGCACAAAGCACATGCGTACCCATGCATGAGATCTTGGCAAAGAGGGCTTATTATATTGGAGAGTTGTGAGAGGCCATCTACGCCTTGATGATATCATATGGAGACCTTATAGACATATGCATGATTGGTCGAGACAACATGTACAACTACATCAGATGCAATAGGACTGACTATTAGAGGGTCACCATAGTTATATGATTGTTCCATTTTACTTCAATAGAGTCATGAGGCAATTTGGTCTAGTGTAGGGTTACCCCTCAATTTTATCAATCTACAAAGGACACTCTCACAATGTCGTGAGAGTAGGAGCTAGGCCTAGGCCTACAACACATGATGTGGACAAAAGGCATGACAAATATGCCCCCCCCATTGGAGGATGATGCAAGTGTACAACACAACTATACTAGCACTAGTATATTTGGGGCTGATTTCCAACGGCCTATCGTCAGAATTTTGACTATTTTTTGTCAAACTGTTAATAAATGAAGCCATCAAAAACTCATCATCTGTAATTCTAATGGTGCCATCGAACATCAAAATTTTAGCAATATCTTGAACTCTTATGATGACAACCATGATCACTCATCTAGCCAAAGAATGTCATCAGGCGTAAAGCATCCTTGTCGGACGGATGTTAGAATTCCGATGCCTACCATCAACTTGCAGCGATGATGCAAGTGTTGTCGGAAACACAACATCCTCATCGGATGTTTCTTCAATAGGTGTCAAAATTCTGACACCTGCTAGGAACTATGCACTGACGAGGATGTTGTTTGTCTGACGGTTTGGTCATTGGTGCAAAGTTGGGATGATGTTAGAATTTTGATGGTGATTTATTTAAAAATAAATAAAAATATTCATGCCAATTACAATGGTGCTTGCTGGTTCCCTTTTAGCATGTCCTACTACATGGACCCAAGTAGTTCAATTTCAAGTATACTAGGATAAATTTGAATGCCATTTGGAATCCCACATGAAGCCACATTGATATTTTATCGATAAGACTTCCTATTCACTACTTCATACAATACAAAATTGACTTGATTCTCAAATCTCCTATTCCAAATATATCTTTAGCACATCATTTTAGGAGAACAAAATCAACACAAAGTCCAAAAATTAGTAAATTCAAGAAGTATTAAGTCAAGTTCATCCTTGTGGTAGTTTGATTATGCTAGCACCCAATAGAGACGACATATGGTGACTCTACATTGACTCTTATGTCTCAAAAATATCTCAATGAAGAACATGTATCTCTTTCTACACATCAACAATCACTTTGGTCATCTCTAGGCACACTAAACCAAATCAACATATCATCAAGTTTTGATCCAATAAAAAAAATTAGAAAACTATATTCAAAATGTGAGGACTCTATGAATGGATGGATATGCCTTTTGATAGTTTCTAATGCTCGTGTGACACTCATGCTTGATAAAAAAATTTTATCATTGTCTACATGAATGACATCCTAATCTTTAACAAGATCTTAAAAGAATACATGCTACATGTTGCACAAGTACTAAATACACTACATCAACACAAGTTGCAAGCTAACCTTGATAAATTCATTTTGGCACCACACAAAATTAACACCTTGGTTACATAATCAAACACACTTGCATTCATGTTGATCCAGAGAAAATCAAGGTGATTAAATACTAGCCTATCCCATACAATATTGGAAGAACATATGTTAGACATTGCACATGTTCCACATATGCTATGCCAACACAAGTTGCAAACCAACCTCAACAAATGAAATTTTGGCACCATGCAAATTTAGTTACATTATCAACCACTCTCCCATTCAAGTTTATCTTGAAAAAATCAAGGTGAAATGATACTAGCATACCCATGCAAACTCAAATAATTGACAACTTTCTCAAACTTGAGAACTTCTATAAAAGGTTAGTCCTTGGATTTTCACATGTTCCTTCATCACTCAACAAGGTTATATGCAGAAGGGAAACATTGCTATGGAATCCACAAAAAACATGCCTTTAATCTCCTCAAATAACACCTCTACTTTGTGATAGCATTTACTCTAGTGAATATTGCAAAATCATTTGATATTTAGATTTGATGGATTTGATTATGTACTAGCCATCATGCTAATTTAGCATGGCCAACCTATTTCCCATCACTCAAACTCTATTAATGATACCTTGTGGCACTATTTAACTTATGAAAAGGATCCTTGCACCCTCATACAACTCATCAAACAATGGTGCCACTATATTCTTAACAAAGAGACTACCATTCAATTGATCATCGCCCACTTCAATTACTACACACAAAGTAAATTGGAAAATGTGTGGCATATGAAGTGGATGATCTATCTACAAAAATTATCTTTGGCCATTAAGCATTTGAAGGGGCACAACAAGGCTCCAAATTAATGTAGTCATTAATGGTATTCATAATGTCAAGGGTGGTAGGTTGAGAGGGGTAATAAAAAATGACAAAAATGCAGTTTGAAGGTAGGGGTTGGAAAAAGGGATCAATGATGGTATGTACAACTCTAAAGTACCAATGAAGAGATGAGTGAAAAAGAAAGTAATGTTGCAACCCTTTGGAAAAATGAGAGAGAAGAACAATATCATCAACAAGTAGATTAGAAATAACCCCTCATGTAAAATTGCAACCATCATCCATATGAGTATGTAGTCAAAGAAGCTCCACTAACTTGTCAATGTAGATGTTACAGAGGGTTGGAGATAGGACACCCTTGTTTGACCCCAATTGTTCTCCTCATAAAGTTGAAGATATTGTAAGAATGAAGCTGCCCAATAAATTTCATAAAGCCTACAAGCAATTCTAATGAGAGAATCCAAAATGTCGACATCATGCTTTTGTTGGAAAAGTAAGTGTCTCCCAATTGAGTCAAAGTCCTTTGAAAAGTCTATAAACAACAATAGACTATGAAAGAGTGGTGGCGAGCCTTCTCAAGAATATCCTAAAGTGTAAATATGTGGTCAATGGTTTGATAATTTCCCTTGAAGCTAGCTTTCCCACAAGCTCGAACATTACCTTTCTCTAGGTACTCATAAAAAAATTGCATGTCTAACATTGTGACAAAAAGTTTGACAAATGTATGACCAATCATTATAGTCATATAGTTGCTAGGATTGGATAGATTCCTAGAGCCATGAATAGAATGAATTTATGTTGAGACCAAGATTAGGGAAACCTTGAAAAAACAACTCTGCTGAAAATATTTGTCAAAGGGGAGGCCAAGGAATCTGGATCATATTTGATAAATTCAGCTTGGAGGCCTTAACAATCAGTAGCTCTATTGGTACCTCACTTTAGAATGACTTTCTAAACATTACTTGTGGAGGAAATGGTAGAAGTTGGTAGTGAAGTAGGGACCATGACAATAGGTTAGTTAGGCACATCATAAAGAGAGAAAGCATATGGAATCCACTCATTAGGGCTTATGTTTAAAGTTATATTGGTAGGTTTTACTGGGAGAATAGTTTGCAAAAAGTTTGGGCGAATGCTAAAGATCAACTACATTCAATAAACTTTTTTGAGCTACAAATTTTGTAAAGGAATCTTTCAAATAATCTTCCAAAGTGTGAAATTTTTAGGAAATTTTGATTTTTGTTGAAGAGCCTTATTTTCTATGGTCTAGGAACGAAAAAATTCCATTAGAAAAATATTTTGAACTCAACTTCCACACCTAGAAATTAAAAAACCAAATATAATTGATGAACATGAATTTGTGGGGAATAGCCAATGGTGTTATTGTTAACTGCTCTTCCAATTAGAAAGGGAAGCTCCTGTACAATAAAAAATTAACCTGCTATGAACAATATGTACTTGCAATTTACAATGTCTTTCTATGGATCGCATGTTAAGCTATATAAACTTTAAAAAAATTTAAAATGAGTCTTTTTGGGTTTGCCTAGGTAAAAGGTTGAGATGCTCTTTCAACATGAGATACAAAATTCTATGCTTTTTTTATTGAAAATAAATCCTAAGATTAAACACTCCTAACAATGCAAGCACACACTTCTCCGTTTTCACTCATTGATATGGAGAGCGGCGGAGGAGGAGGTAGGGTTTCTTCTAGAGAATGCGATGATGGAGAGGCGGATGGTGACAGCGATGATGTTTCCCTTGACCGCCCATTGTTTGGTCATGCCGCTGGTTTGGATGCTTGGTGTTCTCTGCCCCATGTTGTTGATAGTTCTTTGGTGGTTGTTGCAGAAAAGGAACTGTTGGTGTGTGGGTGTAGATAGACATGGTGTCTTTCCACCCTTTGTTGTTTCTGCGATGTTTGGGGTGTCTCTGGACTTCCCTCCCCTAGTCTGTGTGTGATGGTCATGTCCCCTATGGCTAGCTTTTGTGATACTTGGCTGGTGCTAGGTAGTGGGATGCTTGGGAAGAGAAGTGGAGTGTGTGGTAGGGTTGGAGATCCTTTTCTGAGCCCAACAGGTGTTCTCACTGCTATCTGATTCAAGGGTCATGGCCCTCAGTCTTTTGGGATTTTGGGTTTTGTTCCCGGTGGGTGTGAGAGTCCTCCTCTGTTCTATTTGTTTGATGGGTGGTTTTCCTTTGGCTGGGTTTTGGAGATGCTCATGGAGATGTTCGGTGGTGGACTTTGTGCACTTTCCTGGTGTGGGAAGGAGGTTGTGTGGGGAAGAGCTTATGTTGCTTGTTTCCTTTTTGGGCTTGTGGCCTCTCCTCTCTCTCTCTTATTTTCCTCTAGTTTCTAGGGGCTTTTTCTGTGCTGGGTCTCCCTCTTCTTGTGGTTAGTGGGAGGCTTTGGTGGTACACAATGAGAGGTATTTATGGGCTTTTTAACCTTTCCTATCCTTGACTATCTGAGGTGACCCTATCTCCTATGGAGGTGGAGATTTGGTGGATGGGTTTGGTTTGGTTTCTACTGGTAGTTGTGGACTTGTGGCTATTATTTTGCCTTCTTTCTTGTTCTATTAAGGTGGACATCTTTCCTATTGAGGTGGGGAGATGGTTGGAAGAGGCTATCTAATTACTTCAGCTGTTCAAGCTACAAGTGTATTTTGTTTTATTTTTCTCTCATGGTTGTCTCTATTGGAAGGTTTGGGCTTCTCTTTTCCCAATTTCCCAACATGTTTCAATGCCTGGCTCTTTATTGTTTTCCTTTTGTTTGACCCTCTATTTTCAGGTTTTGGGAGCCTTGAAAAACCATTTGTTGGGCTGTGGGAGACATGTTTTTCTCTTAGGCAGGCTAGATGCTGGCAGTTTTCAAGGGCCCAGCCTGGCCTGTTGTTGTCTTTGTTTTTGGTTAAGGGCTGGTTTTGAGTCTGGTGACTTGTTTTCTTTGCTGAAGGTTAAGGGATCTTGGGAAAACCCTCTGATGGTCTTGGGTACTAGTTCAAAACTCATATTCAAGGCTAGGGGAGCCTTTCAAAACCCTTTGTGTCTAGATTAGGTGTATATGGTCAATAATTGTAATATGGAGTTTATGATGGGGGCTATGGGTGTCTGGATCCACCTATGGTTGCATTTGTAGGTTAAGGGTCCCCCTGTTAAACACTTGTGCTGGTTCTTGGGGATGATCCTTTCTTTCCTGGATCTGGTAGGCCTGTTGGGTTTCTACATCTACTCTTTTTAGCAACATCATTATGCATTAGTTGGAAGCTGATGGGTCAATTGTTCTTTGGCTATGGTTTTCCTCGTTAATACCATTGAGCAGCCTACTTTGTTGGGTTCAAGGTCCCAGTAAAATCTTGTGGGTTTTGGGTCCCTTCAAAACCTGTTGTATGGGGTTTCTGGTCCCCTTAAAACCCGTTTTCCCTTAATCAAAAACAATGCAAGCACACACAAATTGGATACGTTCAAGCACATACACATAGTGTTATATGTTAAGACACAATAGTTGCATTTAAAGCTACATTTATCAACCTAAGACCTACTACAATACAAAGATTTTGTTTATTGTAAATTTTAACTCATAAAGCACAATAGCACATCAATAATAAATTAGATATTTTAAATATTAACCTAAAACCTACTACAATACAAAGCTTTTAGTGATTGTTAAGCTTTAAGTTATAAAACACAATAGAACATCAATAGTAAATTAGAAGTGAAATTCCATACTAAATAACTATTTAATAAACACTGATTTTCAGAATAACAATCATGAGTATTCAATGAATAGCGACTTTCCCAAAATGTAGCCATGAGAATTACCATCAAGAATTAGGTGCAAAATATTTAAATTGTTTACAAAGCAATGCATGAAAATAAATGAAGGAAATCATCTATTAATTTTACTAACAACAAGGTACCAACATCAATGATTTGGTGAAATATAACCAAGACATTTTGAGGTCACTTAAAGTCATTCAACAAAAGTTGTACGCAGATCAACACCATACCAAGAGATCATTAAATGTGGGAGATATGGTTTTTCAACTCCTATAGCCTTATAAAAAGACTACTATAAAGTGAAGTGGATTTGAAAATATCAAATCTTATTTTATGGACCATATAAATTTTTTAAAAGGGTTCATGAAATCGCTTATGACTTAAAGTTTCCCACAAGTAGTCAACTTCACAATGTTTTCCATGTGTCTTGCCCCAAAAGTGTACCTGTCTATAAATATTGCATCCTTAATTGATCTAATACCCTTGGATAATTAGGAGAAACTTATATTGGTTCTAAATTCCATCATTGACATATGAGAGAAGAAATTGAGGGACAAGATAATCATAGAATACTCAACCCACTAAAGAAACCCACCTATAGAGAATGCTACTTTGGAGGAGCCAAAGATATTTGAACATCCAACACTCCATTGATTTTGAGAAGAGTGAACTTGTAATGTCCCCTTGTAATGTCCCCTTTTATTTACTCCATTGATTTTGAGAAGAGTGAACTTGGCATGTCTCATGATGTTTCTCTTAGTTATAAGTAGTACTTGCAAGAAAAGGTTGCACACTAGGAACATTACAAAGAATAAAGAATACTTGTAAATGCAATTAGTTAGAACTCTCTACAGTGGATGGGCCCTACCTCTATGGGCTAGAAAAGGGATTACTAAGTTAGTCTCTAATCTAGATAAGGAAATTATTATATACATTATAAAATCAACCAACCAGCCAAAGTACAAAGGAAGTCTTACTGTTACACCGATGTCCTTTTGTTCCAGTCATGTAGGCTTGGGATAATAATGAGCATGGCCATCCTCCCCTCTCCTCAGTGCCTCCAAAAGGCTTCTAGGACTTTATAGGGTCCACATACTAACCTTCCCAAATCTCCAACCACTGAACTTCCCATCACACCCTATTTGGAAAATAAGAAATTGTTGTCTCATTGGTTTTGCTAACACAGTCACAATCACTATTAACTTAGGACAGCCAAAGGTTTTCTTAGTTATTGGTTCTTCAACTTGGTGATCCTTTTCCTTGTCAATGGATCCCTCACACATTCCTCTTTCCCTTCACTAGAATCCCCAAGAATCATTTGTGAGAGTTGAGAAATACAACCCCAGAGGAGCCTAAAGATCTTCTACAAGCTGAATAATTTGTTACAAGGAGAAGCAAGAAGCAAATAATCTGAAAAACAAAAAGCACAGAAAAATATGCTCAAAATATGAGAGCTCAATATTCACCAAATATGTGTAATGTAATAATCATACAAAGAAAAGAAAAATAACCTCTAATAGGTCAAGAAACCCTAAAAAGGGAAACCCCAGGCTTGCACATAATAATTAATAAAATAATTAATTATTATGCACCTAATGTTAGCTTAAGTGTAAAAAGAGATAATAGGGAACTTAAAGAATTAAACAAATATTGTGTAATTAATCAAGTAAAGACCCGATTACTCTAACACCCTCCCTTAAGCTAGACTTAGGGAGAAGCTAAAACCTAGAACAACTACTAAAAGCAGGAAAGATGGGTCCCGACAACAAGGCCTGATCAGGTACCCAAATATAATGAAATCTATATGAAACAAAGAAAAAGGAGAAAACCCAGTGGGAAAAAAATCCTCTCCAAAAAGAGATAAAAGAACATGCTGAAAGAAGAAGAAGGAAGGCCTCATAAACACCCTCCAAGGACAACTTCCTTCACCCCAAGCATAGAGCGCAACTGAAGATAGCGCAGCGATGCAAAAGGTTTCGTGAAGATGTCTACAACTTGCTCGGCAGTGGGAATGTACTCCAGAATGAGAGAACCATCCTGAATCAACTAGTGGATAAAATGCATGTGAAGTTCAATGTGCTTCATCCGTTGATGCTCTACCGGGTTGCAGGAAATATGAATAGCACTTTGATTGTCACACCAAAGAACATTGGGACTATCAGGAGGAAAACCAAACTCTGTCATCAACTGTCAAAGCCATAAGATCTCCTAACTGGGGAGCACAATAGCTCAGTACTCAACCTCTTTAGTTGATAATGCATGAGCAGTCTACTTCTTGCAAGACCATGTGATAGGACCAGAGCCAAGATAGAAAACAAAGCTAGAAGTAGACTTTCGATCAGTGACATCACCAACCCAATCTGAGTCAGTGTAGCCAACAATACGAGGTTCCCCTGATGTGTAGTGAATGCCATTAGAACTAGTGCCGTGAATGTACCACAAAATACATTTGGCTGCTTCCTGATGAATCTCATGAGGATCATGGGAGAATTGAGAGACAAGGCCAACTGTAAAGGAAATATCAGGATGGGTGTGAGTTACGTACAACAAACTTCCAACCAACTGCTTGTAAAGTGTAGAATCTACTGAAGGAGTGGGACAAGTAGTGATCAAAATAACCACTGACTGAAACAGAGTGGGAGAAGGCTTGCAATCAAGCATGCCGAAGTGCCAAAGCATGTCAAGAGCATACTTCTACTGGTAAATGGAGATCCCATCAGTAGACTGAATCACCTGAAGACCAAGGAAATAGTGCAAAAGACCAAGATCTGTCATCTCAAACTGGTCCATCAAGGCTCATTGGATATGTTGAATCATAGAGGATGAGCTACCTATGATGAGGAGATCATCAACATATAGCACAAGAATCAGGATCTAACTCTCATGAAGCTAAATGTACACTGTGTGATCAGAATGACTGTGGGTAAACCCAGTGGAGAGTAAGAAAGAGTCCATCTTCTCATACCAAGCCCAAGGGGCCTGTTTGAGACCATACAATGAATGTTGAAGTCTGCAAACCAAAGAACTGTCCTACACAAATCCCTGAGGCTTCTCCATGTAGATTTCCTCCTATAGGTCTCCATGCAAGAAGGCACTCTTCACATCCATTTGAAAAATAGGCCATCTCCGAGAAGATGCAAGAGATAGTACAAAGCGAATGAAGTTCATCTTGGAGACAGGGGCAAATGTCTCAGAGTAATGAATACCCTCAACCTATGAGAAACCCTTCACAACAAGATGTTCTTTTTACTTATCAATGTAACCATCAACAACATACTTAGTGTGATACAACCAGCGACACCTAACCATCTTTCTACCCTAAGGAAGAGGACAAAGATCCCAAGTATGATTCCTCATCAAAGAAGAATACTCCTCCTTCATAGAAAAATCCTACTCAGGGTATCCTATAGCCTCTGAAAACTTCTGAGGATCATCTGAAATGGCATGACTCAAAAGACTAGAACCTACAGTATGAGAATGGGTGCGACGAGTATCTGAAGGATCACCGACTAGAGAAATTGCCACCTCAATAGTAAGGTGAGCCCACTTGGGCATTTGAGGTGGAGCAGGTGGAGGTGGGGATGGTGGATCATCAACACCGTCATCAGAATCATCCTCAAAATAATCTAGAAGAGATGCAGTGGGAGGAGTAGGCAAAGGAGTAGACACTAGAGTCAAGGTATCCACTATGGGAAGGCACTCATCAAATTGAACATCCCATCAAAATAGGACCTCTCTAGAATTAGGATCAAATAACCTATATGCCTTAACATCCTCACAGTAGCCAACAAAAATGAGAGGTTGACTCTTCCGCTCCATGGCTTTCCTCTGAGCATCAAGGATAAAAGAAACATCAGGCTTGTCATGAGACCAAGCCTCCTCAGGAATCATATGTCGAATAGCCTTGTGAGGCATCCAATTTTGAATATAGTTGGCACAATTGACTACCTCAGCCCAAAAAGAAAAATCCATGGACCTGGACTGAATCATACAATTCGCCATCTCTCGTAAAGTTTTGTTCTTGCATTCAATGACACCATTCTGCTAAGGGGTGTAGGGAATAGTAAATTGATGTTGCAAACCATGCTCGGTGCAAAAATCCCTGAAAGCCTGATTCACATACTCCCCCCCATAATTTGTACGTATCCATTGAATAGAACAACCTAACTACTTCTCTTCAAATATCTTGAAGATTCAAAATGAATCAAAGACATTAGACTTGTACTTAAGAAAGTACACCCATGTGCGTCTAGAGAAGTCATCAATAAAAGTGAGTACATACTTGGCCCCAAAAAAAGAAGGGGTGGGAAATGACATGAGATCATCATGAATCAACTCCAAGGGTGCCAAAGCACAAGGGGCTCTTCCCTTCAGAAAGGGATCTCGGTGATGCTTGCCAAGCACACAACCATGACAAACACCATCAATGCAGGAAATCAGTGGGAGCCCAAGAACAAGTGCCTATGTACTCATCTAGTGAAGATATCTATAATTGACATGGCCCAAGTGCTCATGCCAAAGCTTACTCATTGAATCTGCATGCACTACAAGAGATGAACCTGCACCTATAAAGGGCTCAAATCCATCAAATATGTATAGATGAGATGCAATATCAACACTCTGAGTAGCCACAACCAAATTAGAGTCAATGGAGGTCCTGAATAACCACATCATGTGATGAGAACTCAACTATCTAACCAGAGCCAGAATGACAAATTCGATATATGGAAAGGAGGTTCATCGAGATGTCGGGGACAATCAGAACATCCTACAGAGTACCTCCATCCAAAGAGATAGAACCTAAACTCAAGAATGAAATATGAACTGAGTCACCCACTGCAATCTGTGAAGTACCACAAGAGGCAAGAGAAGTAATCAACTGTTGAGTGTGAGTCATATGGTGAGAAGCCCCTGAATCTGGTATCCATGTGGACCCATAGGTCGAAGCTCAAGCAGTGAGAGCATGACTTTTCCCTATGGAAGAAGAAGATGCCTGAGGTGAGGAGATGTGATGTTGTTGCATGGCTTCCTCTAAAGCCTCTAAACATTTCCAACACCTGGAAACTGGATGTCCTTCCTTGCTACAAAAACTGCAGGTGTCTCCTGATTTATTCTTAGTCTTGGAGGAAGACTCACCATACTGTGAAGATTTCCCATGTTTTAGAGGAAATGGTGGTTTAGAATTAGACTTAGAAGAAGGCTTGGAGGAATGCTCAGTGCCTGCAGAAGGCTTCTTTGGCTTTGGTTTCTGCTTTTGTTTCTCCTTAGAGGACTGAGCAACTAATGCTTTGTTCTTGGATCCCGAAAGCATATCCAGTTGAGAAAGATGAGACTGCTCACAAGACAAATACTCACAAAAGACATCAAAGCTATTCATGGTGAAATGAGCACCCAATCCATCCATGGTGGAGTAGAAAGCAGAGGCAAAAAACTAAAAGTGACACCAAAGCTTTGAAAGAATCAAGTGAATGCACTCTATTTCTGGCTTGATCTTGCCACATCCTTGAAGAATAGATCTGGTAGTCTTGAACTTGTTTAAAAAATCCTTAATGGTGGGAAAGGAATCAGGTGACAAAGAAACCAACTCTACCTCAATCTGTAATGCCTGAATCTCATTAACCCTCCCGAAGAGAGACTCAAACTTCAACCACATAGCCTGAGGAGTGAGTAACTCATCAAGGTGAAATAGAAGACTGTCGGAGACATGCAAAGAAAGAAAACCAATGGCCTCATCCATCTTGTTTATGTGTTGAAGAAGCTCATAAGGATGCTGCAATAGAGGCTAAAACTCATCCAAACAAGACCACAACCCTCATTCCCAAAGAAGCCTCATGATATGGGGCTTCCAGGTGTGATAGTTGTGTGAAGTCAACAACTCAACTGAAGGATCTGCCATGAAAAAAAACTCTCTACCTGCACCTGCTTGTTGGTTTTTTTATTATGTGTTCTTTTAGAATAGACAAAAGATGCAGAAGGGTTTGTTTGTTTTGAGAGTTTTGGTGTTCTTTATTTCTGATATAAATGATAGAAAGCGAGAAAAAAACACCACCCCATAATAGATAAACCCAAACCCTAGTACAAACTGATGAGAAGGAAGTAGTGCATAAGCAAAAAAACTTCAAACTGATATATTATGTACTTGATGAAAATTATGAGAAACAAGATCACATATCTGAATAGAGCATGATGAGAGCTTTCCAATGCCTATTCATTTTTGAAAAAAAGAGTCTGTTTGCCCAATCTAGGGCCCCGGAAGTGCGAAAAAAAGAGTCCTAACTTTGACTAGAAAAAAATATTGTCAAATAGTAGATTTGGAAAAAAAATATAACACCACAAGTTCTGGCTTAGAACAAGCTTTCTGATGCCTATTCCTTTTCCAAAAATGGACTTCGGATGCTCAAGATATGGCCAAAAAACACAACCCCCCTCAAAAAGGTAAGATGGTGGTGGTCTAGTGGAGAAGACAGGTGGTAGTGGCACACAGGCAATGCTCTAGGGAGGAGTGGCAGAGTGGTGGGGCTGCAAAGGAGGTGGCCAAGTGGTGGTGCTAGCAGGGCTAGCAAGTGACCGGAGGGCCGGCGGGGGCCGGACTGACAGGTCCGGACTGTCAAGGTACGGTACTTGCGAAATCCACAAATCTCCAAAAAATATTTGTAAACCTTTTTTTTATTGCCTTTTTTATTTATTTATTTTTTAAATTTGTTAATCAAAACATTGGCCTACATGTTGTAAAAAGGCAAAAAAATATTTTTTTTGAATTTGTTTTCTCGATTTGCATGCCAGGGTCGTACGACCTAGTTTTGGAGAAAAATGACCCTTAGATGCTCAGGAGTCAAAACTAGGCAAGTTTTATATGACTATAGGGGTTTTTGGGCCTTCTGAACACAATGGTGAGGTCCATTTAGGCCCAACATACTCAGAAAAAAGGCCTATCCCTAAGTACAAAAAAAAACTTCCTAAAACCCCAGATTTGTTTCCAATGCAAAATTTCTCAAAACAAGAGTAGATCGCTGCAGATCTGAAGCTCTGATACCATGTGAGATTTGAGAAATACAACCCTACAGGAGCTTAAAGATCTTCTACAAGCTGAATAATCTATTACAAGGAGAAACAAGAAGCAAATATTTTGAAAAACAAAAAACACAGAAAAATATGCTCAAAAGATGAGAGCTCAATATTCACCAAATATGTGTAATGTAATAATCATACAAAGAAAAGAAAAATAACCTCTAATAGGTCAAGAAACCCTAAAAAAGGGAAACCCTATGCTTACACATAATAATTAATAAAGTAATTAATTATTATGCACCCAATGTTAGCTTAAGTGTAAAAAGAGATAATAGGGAACTTAAAAAATTAAACAAATATTGTTTAATTAATCAAGTAAAGACCCAATTACTCTAACACCATTGATGCATTCACACCACTTCAAACTCCATGAAATCACAATGTTTTAGATTGTGACTCAGAAATCAGTCTCTTGCATTCAACTAGCACATGCCAAAATTACTCATGAGCCCCTTCAAACACCAAAATATGAAAAGGCATGATATTTCACAAGTTCCCACAAGTTTTGGTGGTTTTCCAATGGCTACAAATAATTTATTATATTATTTATGGTCACTGTTAACCCTAGGAAGGGTTTTGATAGTGCTTTATAAAAATTGGAATATATTTTCCAAATTGGATGAAACCAAAGCCAAAATAGAGGGGATGTCTTTGAGTACCCTTGGGTTGATGTATGCCTACTTGGCATTAGGATTTGTGTCCAAAATCCATTAGGAGTCCTAATTGGAGAAGGGCTTGAGGGAGTAAGATTTTTTGAGTTGGTGTGATTCAAGGGTTGGAAGACCTCAAGATAGATTTACAAAAGGTAAGAATGCCCTATGTGGTGTATGTCAATGGTTTTATGGGACAAAGGAGGAGTGAGTCTTTGGGGTGTTGAAACAACATGAGGGGCTAGTAGGCTAGTGAGGGCTTGGGGTTTTTTCCCTATTGAATAGGTGAGTTGGGAGAGAGATCTCCCTAATTGATTGAGATTGGTGGATGCTCTGCATCACAATGCTCCAATGTTGACCTTACCTAATGTTGCCAACTATTTTGACATACCTACCAACAGTTAGGTAGCCAATGTGAACACTCACCACCTCTCCTAAAAAAGCAATAAGGTTAGGAAAACTCACTACTCCAAGGTCTCTATAGTCAGGTAATGATAGTGATGGGAAGCCCAATGGTTGATGTCGTTGTACCTATTGAGGGGTCTGCTGGTTAAAACTAAATCCCACCGATCGTTAATAACTTAACTTTCTCTTCTTTTTTTTGTATTTTAGAATTCTCTGGAAAATAAAATTTTGAAAGATAAGGAAACAAGAAAACAACAATGAAACGAATTCAATAATAACTTAACAAGCTACTTCAATTAAATCCCTCCAATCCAAAAATTATCAGATATTATCCAAATTATCATTCAACAACAGACCTCCAGTAAACCTACAAAATCGTCAACTTCATAGACTTATGGAAATAAAATCATCAATAATATTGTCTACCACAATAATTCTCATACACCACTTACATGTGCAATATGATTCAAAAAGCAATAAACAGAAGATCAAACCACGTTGCTAATTCCAAATAATAGACATTACTGGATCACAAATAATAACTTCATAGTATATATACGCAGATCAAGAAATCTACAAGCTGCTTCTTGTATTAATTTCAAAGAATGTGTAACAAAAATAACTCAAGTTCATAACAATTTGCAAAATAATCTAAAATTTCTAAGTGGGCCTCAAATCATCAATTCGTGGACCTTTACAAATGAATCAAACTTCTCAATTTATAGAGTTTTCTACCCTACTTTCTAAGAAATAAATCTAATCTAAATTAAGATCTCAACACTAGGAGTCACAGTTAACTTGCAAGATTCTACCTCTAGACTCCAATTAACTACTACGAAATTGAGGTTTAGTGAGCACTACGAAGAGCATGTTGTATGAGCCAAGCTTTCATAGTCATGCAGGATTTTGTTCAAAACTGGAACATGAGTTGAATCTGCCATCAGAGTGCTAGTGGAGAAGTCATGCAAAATCTCTTCTCATAAATCCTTCTATCTTTAGCAACTATAGGTTCATCATCTACTTCCTGTTATAAGATTTATAATTATTAATAATACATACAACTTCTTCAACAGGAGGATCAAGAACATATTTGATTCTAAATTTATACTTTTTCAAGATTTCCTCTGTCTTTTATCTTTTCTTTTCCAATTCCCATATTGTTTCTCCTACCTCTTGACATTGGGTGATCAGGTATGTGTATCTGTCCATTAGTGTGACATCGAACTGAGCTGGAGGTTGCAAATGCTAGGCCTCATATGCATCCCATTGATTCAATATTGACTCTTCCTCCATGACCCCTATATCAGTTATCCCTAATCCAAAAATTTTGAGTAGATACTTTACGAAATCATCATATTTTAAAATTACCTTGAGGAGAGGAACGCGAATGTCTACCACATCCTTCACATACTGCTCAATCTTCAGTTCCAAAATGTATGCATAAGACTGCAAGTTTTTACAACTATCACCACCCAGAAGGTCCTCCTGCATTATTACCTCTTCTCCTAAATATAAAACTTTATTCAAAATCCAGAATTGTTTACTACACATTTTGAGATTTCGCTCCCATTGTTGAGAAGCAGAAGCTAATGCTCCACCTTCCTGTACCACCTCCTTATACTCCTTCATAGTATTCTACATAAAACAATCTAATTTTTGAGGCAATCATTTGGGCCCATGACTTTGTTGTAGTAGCTACTTGTCTTACCTCCATTAATGCTTTTACCTCTCCCTCTGGGAGTGATGAGGTTGATGGTAGATTATCATTCCCACAAGTATCTAATGGCTTGCCCATCTCTATTAGTAGTTGTTTGTACTACTCTAGTTGTGTTTTAAGCTCTATGTGGGAGGTATGTTCTTTCTCTATTCATCCCCTGAAGACACAGGTGGCAAGTTCCAAAGTATCTAACTCTCCCCACTTTGTTTGCTTGCCCAATTTTACTTGGGATACCTAGTATTTTGTGGAGGCTTGACCTTCTATGTGAAGTGGAACTACCACATCTGCAACCCTTTCACTGGAATCTGTTCTCGACAAATGATGTACAACCTTAGGTTTCTTGACCTTTCTTGGCTTCTCCATGATTGCTTGTTGTAGTGAAACTTTAGGTAGCTCTACTTTCCTTTTCTTCTTCTCAAAAGTGAATTCGGGCCATTGTGGTAAATGTTTATCCTTGTCACCTTGCTATGACACTATGTCCATAGTTACAATATGGACCTCTGCCTGTTCTTCTGCTTCATCCCTCTCTTCTGCTTTTGTCTGTTTAGGATCTTGAGGTGAAGCAACTTGGCAGGCCAGATTAGTTGGGAGAGCAATGTTAACATTCAACTATTGTTTCTTGTGCAATTCTCCCAACTTATCACTGACCTCCTCTCCAAATGTCCTTCCCTCCTTATCTATTTTGGTTGTACCCTGTCCAACAGCTATATCCTTAAGGAGGTCTTCTTGATCTTGAGGGGTTAAGACTAATCTTTCATTCAATAAATCTTCTGCTTCATTTCATTCTTTCTCCCTTCCCATTAGTTGTTTCTCTTCTCCCCGTTCTTCTTCTTGATATGAGTCAGTCTCAATATTTTTGATAATTATATTCTCAGTAGTAGACCTAAATACCTGTATCCCAAGCTGCCCTATGGTTGTATCAATTGTTGGTGGTATGGGGGCGTTGGTAACTAGAACTTGTGTTGCAACTGTTGGAGAAGGCTGAAAGGGAAAATCTTCATCTATTTATGTTCCTTCTTCTTGCTCCTAAGAACCTTCTCATGCAACCTACCCTATAGTTGTCCTTCACGAAAGGACTTCAACGAGTGGCACTACCCCTAATCCATCTATTACCCCCAGGTCTGCAACCTTCTTCAATAACTCACACTCCCTCATTTTTACATGAAACTTTTTTATTAAGTCTTCAGTACTGTCTTGGGGCCCCACTGCTTCATCGGGGTCAGTAGATGTATTATTTATTGAGCTCGATCTTGTCTTTTGAGCATACTCCTTATAACCCCTTGATTGGGGCACCCCTGAGGTAGACTCTTTTTGCTTCCCCTTTGAGGCACTCGGCCTAACCCTTTGACTTAGCCACTATTTGGTCCTGTGGATATCCGCTTGGGAGACTTTTTCTATATTCACATCCTCATTTGTGGACCACCTTATTGGGGAGAGGGGCCTTTTATCATTTTCTTGCTCTTTGTATGCAACATCAAGAAAGTCTCCACATCCCTCAAATGTTTAGGGAGATTGGTTTCAATTTCAAAATCCCTTATTTGGGGTACTGATAACATGTTGTAGTTCTTCTCTCTTACTTCAAAACTGTCTTAGAGGTTTGCCCAAAAATCCTACAGTCTAGGCTTATGCCCCTCATATGCCTTAGGCATAGTTTGCTTGAGTTTCCCATAGGGATTGTAGACACCTAAAAATGTCTCATTGATCATGTGCTAATTATTCCTCTAATTGATTAAATAATTCTTTAATTCTTTAATTAAGTTAATTAATCTTATTCTTCTAATTTCATATTTGTTCATAATCTTACTAATCATTCTATTCCTTATTCTTTCATCATTTTATCATTTAAACATTTTCTAATGTTAATTAAATATTTATTATTTAATTAATTCTGATTAATTCTCCAATTTAAATAATCTTTATTATTTAAATAAATTCTAATTTCTATCTCTAATCAATTAATCATTCAACCCTTTTCTAAATATTAATTAAATATTAATTATTTAATTAATTGTGATTTAATCATTTAAATTAAATAATCTTTATTATTAATTAAATTCCATTTCTAAAATAATTAAATAGTTTCTTTAAATTATTTAATTAACTAATTAATTCTCCATTCCCAAATCCCCAAATTCTAATTTCATTTAATTTCAATTTCTTCTAATTTCTTCCAAATTCAATTACATGTGCATGATTTCAAAAATCAAATTGAAAATCAAAGTCAAGTTCTAAATATATTCAAGTGATAAATTGAATTTAAAATAAATTTAATTATTTGAATTAAATCTCATGCAAAGATTAAATTGAAAATCTAAGCTAAAGTGCAAGCACATGCTTAATTAATTAATTAATTAAACCATTTATCTCTCCAATCTCTATTTCCATCTTCTAATTAGCTTTGTCATCTTCTTTAATTTCCTCCAATCATTCTTTTTCTTCCTTCAGTTAGCTTTTTCTCAATCAGTTGACTCAATTAATCTATTCAATCTATTTAGTTTCACCTCTAAATCAACAGTTCAACTATCAATTTTCATGTGAGCTCACCTGAGTTCCACCTCTTGATCAATTTGTTCTACCTTTCAATCAATCCTCTCCAATTATCTATAAATTGAGTATTCAATCTCCATTTTCAACAATCACGAACTTTGAATCTTTGTGTCAATTGCAGGTTGCCAGCGCAATATCTAAGAGCCATCATACAACAGAGAGAAGAAGAACAATTGAAGTTATACATAGTCATAGAATAGGCAGTTTTGATTGAATTACTTTATAATTTCTATTTTGATTTGATTGTGTTATTTCATTGTCTATTTGTTTGAATTCTTTGATTAGATAGGGATTCATGATTTCCCTTTGAATTTTAATTGATGCTTTAGAGATGAATTCTTTTACATGTGATAGGGATCATAAAATTCCCTAGCATAATCAAATTCTTCTAAATTCAAATCCTGGAGCTCTTGCTCTGCCGACTTTGCCACCTGAATCTTTGAGCAAGAGAAATACCCAATAGATCCTGAAAAGTCAATCCATGGTTTGTGCTTGGATGACAAGAGGGATTGGAGGCCTTGCAACTGCCTGACATATTCTAATAAGATGATCTGGCCATTGTAGTACCTTGGCAGTAGCATTGGGTTTCCTGTAAACCTGCTAACCCTTATGTAGGTAGAGCGTGGGTTTTGGATAAACCAACATGCCCACTCTTGGATGATAGCCATGGCCTCTAGGATAATCTTGTATCTTGTATCTTCTGTCAGTTTAATAGTTACAGGAAAAAGGAAGGCATCATTGATCCTTTTAAAATATGCCTTTGCATTGATGAGGGGGAGTTGGGAATAATATTCCCATACCTTCTTCTAGCCTTCTTCATCCCTTAGTTGACCTTCAACCTGTAGGCCTGGAAATTTGCTAGCTCTTGCGGCCACCCAAATGACATAAGTGGTAAAGAAGAACTTCTTGGTCTAGTGGACCTCTTTCATCTGCCTCCAAATGTTGTTCGAAGGATCTGAGGCCAATCAAAGTATTATTTTCCTATGAGGATGGTTGACATAAATTGGAACATCTATGGAACATATATGGAACATCAACATGATGATTAGGTCTCTTTGAGGCTCTTTAAAGTCTGCCCTTAAATCTTTGTGGCCTTTAGACATGTTTTCCTCTCTTCCTCCAACCAATTTTCATTCATGTGCCTCTTGTTCGAGGTCACATTGTCACTCTATACATTCAAGGCTTTCTCTTTAGTTTAGAGGAATATCTCATCTTTGGTTGGGATGTCAAACACAAATCCCAGTATATCAGGGGACAAATCTATCACTGTCTTGCCTTGTGTGTCTGTGCATTTCCTAGTGTCAAGGTCATAGGATTGGGCAATTGTCATTATAAACTTTGGATCTTGCACCAACTGTGGGAAGATGGTAGCCTCTCCTAGGCCTAGTCTCTTTATCCTTCTTTGTGGGGCTTCCAACCTTGATTTGTCTAACTGGGTTTTAATTTCTTCAATTTCGATGTGTCCGATCTTAGTATCAGTAACCCATTTAATTTGATCATCCAATTTTGAAGCATAGACCTGCCCTTGGTAATGGTACTTCATGGTTGTTGAAATTTGATCAATGTCCTTGCCTCTCTTGCTGGAAGTTGGGTCCATCTAGCTGCTTGAATCTGCAAGAAGGAAACATGTGTCAGTACCTTATACAAAACATTAAAAAAACTTCATTCACCTCGCGACTCCGGGGTTCCGAGGTGGGTAGTTCTCTTTTTAAAAGCAAGGACCTCAGAATTTTGGGGTTTTGGGGTTCCGAGTTGGGTAAGATTGAACGAAGTCCGGAACTCTGGGGTTCTAGGCCTGATGGATTGCAAATAGATCCAGAACTCTGAGATTGAGAGTTGAGGCTCAGCCCGGGACTCTAGGGTTCCAAGGTTCCGGGATAGACACAAAAGATACCCATAACATTTTTAAGGAAGGCGGGCTCAGAAGAGTGGACCTTAGAACTCTAGGATTCTGAGGTTGGGAAAAGAAACTAACCTGGAACTCCAAGGGTCTGAGGTTCCGAGTTAGAACTAGGGCATGCGAGAAGAAACGAAAAAAAAAACAAGATAAACAAACAACAACAAAAAAAAATGCATGAAAAGAAGAAGATCTAAACTAAAAATGACAAGGAGGGCAATAAAAATCACCAACTTGGTGAGAAAAATTGCCCAAGAACATGCAAGGAGCTCAGAATGATGGAGGCACAAAGTTAGGAGGCAAGAAAGTAAGAGCTCTAAAAGGTTGAATGCACAAATGAGCTTTGAAAAGTTCATCATTCCTATTTATACCTCCCCCCTGAACCTCGTCCATACAAATGCCTTAACAAGACCTCGAGACTTTGGGGTTCTAGAGTTCCAAGGTCAACACAAAAACCTCACCTCGAAACTCCAGGGATCCGGGGTGAGCCAAGACAAGCAAGCAAAGGATCAAGCTTGGGAGTCCGGGGTTACGGGGTTGATCAAGAAAACAAACCTTGGGATTTTGGGAGTCTGAGGTTCCGAGGTGGACAAACAAAACACACCTCGGGACTCTAGGACTCTAGGATTCTGAGGTAGTCAGACAAAACACACCTCGGGACTCTAGGATTCTGAGGTAGTCAGACAAAACACACCAATGAACAAACAATCAAGTCCAGAACTGAATAGGATTAACTCAAGTGTGTGCGTATGATTTATTACTCCACCATTTTCAATAATGGAGATAAACAAAGGAATTTGGGTCCAAGCTACGTAGGTGAAGCCAACCAATGTGTTGCATGCAAGGTTATCCTGGGCATAGCTTTGCTGCCAGTCAGGTGTCTATAGCCCCAATAGAGATACCTCTGGCCTCCATCAAGTAGTGCTCCACTGCCAGCTAGGCGTCCATAGCCCTAATGGAGGTTACTTGAAACACCCATTTTTAGTTGCTTTAAGAGGATCATTTTTTTTCTTTTTTTTCCTTTTCCTTTTGAAAACATCATAGAATATATAAGGACTTATTTCTTTAATAACCTTTTAAGCAACTTTTCAAACATGAAAGTCTGATCACTGGGTTGGAAACCATGGTGGATAACATGAAACACCTTGACTTCTAATTTTTCACTTGGAAACAAGTTCATCTGATATCTTACAAAACTTTCTAATGTATCTTAATGTGATGATAGTGTTGAGTTATCAAGCTAGCCTTTTCTAATTGAAGGTCACAAAATCAGATCATATTTAAACCATTATATACCACCTTGAATGAGTGTAGAAAAAGGTTTCAAAATTAACCAAATGACAATGAAGTTGTAAATAGAAAAGAGTCAAAGCCTCTCAAAATTTGGCAACTTGTTATGTAAAGAACAACTTCCTTTTATAATATTTGAGAATAAATATATATATATACCTGACACAACAAAACAAAAATGAACGAAATGAAACAAACAAACAAAACAAAAGGGAAACAAGCATGTAGCAAAATGAAAACACAACAAACATGCAAAAAGCTAAACAAGCAACAAAGCAAAAGAAACAAAAAAAAAAAATCTACTATATACAACAGGTCAAGCTTCACTGGGGGTTAATCGAAGTAATGTTTGAGAAACTAACCATTGATGGGAAATGGTACAAGTTCTCCAATCAATGAGCTTAACTCGAAGGTGTTTTCTCCTAATATTTTGGCTATTTGGTAAGGACCTAACCACAACCTTTCAAACTTGTGGTGATCACCTTTCTTTTCCTTGGCCTTTTCCCACAACAGGACTAGGTCAGAGATCCGAAAGGCTTTCACCTTGGCCCTTTTGTCAAACTATTGCTTAACAATGGCTTGGTGCTTAGGAAAGTGTTGTAGAGTATTAATCCCTTTTTCATCAAGTTTTAATAGATTTAGGAGGCAAACCTCTACCTGATCCTCAATTTCAAGTTCTTTCATTAACTAGAGGACTGGTATTTGTAAGTTGATCGGGAAGACAAGAGTTTGGCCATAAACAAGGTAATATGAAGAAGTTCCTAGAGTGGCTTTTACTCTGGTTTGATCAATGCATAGAGCATATCTCAACTAATTATGCCAATCCATGGGATTTTTCTCGAGTAGATTTTTAATGACATCTAGGATGTTCTTGTTTGTAGATTCGGCTACTCTGTTACCTTGTGGATAGTAGTTGGAAATAAATTTCCATATCACTTTATATTCATATGACTATTGCATCAACTATGGAGAAGTAAAAGTAGGGCCACTGTCACATACTAGAGCGAACGACATGCCAAACCAGGTGACAATGTGTTCCTCGATGACTTTCAAGACTACCTCCATAGTAGCATTTCGACATGCAATGGCTTCCATCCACTGGGTGCAGTTATCCATCATGGTAAGAATGAACTTATGTCCTGTAGATGAGTTAGGATTAATGACAGCTACAAAATCTAGTGCCCATTGGGTGAAAGGTCATACCTTAAACACTGGTTGGAGAGGCATGGCAGGATTCCTGTCTTTGGAAGTTGCGGTTTGGCACCTATGACAGTGATGAACATGCTCATGAGTATCCTTAAAAATACTAGGCTAGTAATATCCAGCCTTCAAAATTTGATGTGCAGTGGCATCCGCTGACCCATGACTTGTACCATACTTCCCATGGAATTCCTCGATCATGTTATGAGCTTCTTGATGATCAAGACATCAAAGGTAAATACCTTCATAATTATTTCTATAAAGTGTTAAATCCTTGATCATATAATTGGCACTTTTGAAAGTTAAAGCTCGTCTTTGTGTGGCTATCAACCCCTCATGACACTTATTATTTAACAATATTAAAACCAAATCCGTGTACCATGGGTCCTGAGTGAATGACTACAACATATACTGTTGGCACTAGAATTGAGGGATGTCGGTCACCATAGCTTGAGAAAATCCTTGGCCTCTGACTAACTTCATTGGATGCATCTCTAGATCAAATTCTTGTAAAATTTCCATCCATTTCCCTTGACGTTCCCCCAGCTTTGACTGCATAAGCAGTGACTTCACCCCTTGATTAGGTACAATTGCATAGATTTTACTGCTCAAGATATAATGCATGAATTTATTGGTTTCTCTTACTAACATGAAATCCTATTTTTCAAGAGTAGAATATCTAACCTCAACACTCTTGAAAGGGGAGCTCATAAATGCAATGGGTTTCTCATCTCCTGTTTGCCTCTATGTTAAAACAACTACTCCTGAGTGTAATGAAGTAAAAGAATATATGTAAAACACCATATTGTAGTCAAGACTAATTAATACGGGAGCTTCAGTGATGGATTTATTGATCTAGGTGAAAGCATCTTTTGCTTTCATAGTCCATTCGATCTTAGCATCCTTCTTCATCATTTCATTTAATGGCTTGACAATCTCTACAAACCCAGTGATAAATTTTCTGACAAAATTGATCTTCTCGAAGAAAGATCTCATCTCCTTTTTACTACCAAGCATTTGTAATTTTAGTAACACTTCTGCTCGATTTGGGTCTATAGATATCCCCCTTTCAGAGATTACATGGTCGAGGAGCTTTACTTCAACCACTCCAAATATACACTTCTTGGAGCTAAGGGAAATCCCATATCTTCGACATCTCTCCAGAACTTTTTGAAGGTAGTCCGAGTGATCTTCTCTAACCTTGGAAAATAAAGTCAATTCATTCATATATATAATAATATATTTGCCAATCAGATCTTTGAAGGTCGTATCCATTACTCTTTGTAATGTTGCCCCAACATTAATTAACCCAAATGGCATCCTTCGGTACACATATGTTCCCCACTTCATCGTAAATGTTGTTTTCATACGATCCTCATAGTTCACCAAAACTTGGTTATATCCAGAATAACCATCTAAAAACAACATCATTTGTGAACCATTGACAATTTTTAGTACCTCATCCAAGGAAGGAAGCGGGTAATTATCTTTTTCAAATGCCTTATTAAGGTTGCAAAAGTCCACACAAAGCCGAATTTATCCATTCTGTTTTCTTATTGGTACCAAATTGATGACTCAAGTAGAATGACGTACTGGGAAAATAATCTTAGCAAAGAGCGACTTTTGAACTTCCTTGAAAATCAAGGGTTCTATCAGTGAATTAATCGGTCATTGCTTCTGCCTAAATGAATTTATATTGGGTTTCAGGGGTATAACATGGGTGATGATTGATGTATCAAAAGTTTTTAAATCTTTGCACCCCCATGCTATTACATCAATGAACTCTTTCAAGATTTGTAAAATTTTCTCTCTTTCATTTTGAGTGCAAATCTTCCCAATATAGACAATCTTCTCTTGGTCTTCTGGACCCATATTATGTGGTTCGTATTTCCCAACATCTGAATCCGTTGTTAATCTCTCTTTTACTCTGGGATCAGAGTCAAAAAGCCTCTCTAAGGTGACCATACCTTTAAGAATAACATTTGTAGGTAAATTCTCAATTTCATCCTCATTCTTGTCATCAAGATCATTCGATCTATCCTTCTCATCAATGATTTGTTCTTCAAAAGCCCCTAAATTGGCAAGAAATGCTAGAATGTGGGTATCATCCTGGAAAACTTGAAATTGCTTAATGTTTTTAGGCACAACAGGTGTGGAGACCAACTCTATGGAAAAATTCTTCAAAGGGGATTGACTCACTGGTTCTAGTGTACTTGCTGCTACAGCCAATGCATCCGATATTCCGTCTACTTTCCTGGGTATCAGCTGAATGTTGAAAGAATCAAAATCCTCAACCAAACCCCATACTCTATTCCTATATGCTACTAATATTTTATCGTGACATGCATATTGTCTTCACACTTGTTTGACCATCGGTTCAGAATCTCCCGACACTTTCAAGCATTTAGTTCCCTTCTTATGAGCGAAGAGTAATCCTCTAGTGAGGGCCTCATACTCTATCATATTATTAGTGCAAGGGAATAGGAGTTAGTAGGAGGCTAGAAAGGTTTTCCCTTTTGGGCTTGTTAACTCTTTGCCTACTCCACTGCCTTGCTTGGATGTTGACCCATCAAACTTTAAAAACCATATGTCATCTTTTGGTTTCTTTACATTCTTCGCGTTAGGGTTAGTGATGGAGATACACTTCACTTGGATTTGAACATGGAGAAATTTCTATAACTTCAAATAATCATGATCACAACAAATCGGTAAGGCAACCCAATGCTTACAAATTCAATGGCAAATGTTTTAATTGCAACAAACTTGGTCATAGAGAAAATCAATGTAGATATAGGAATAATCATAATAAAAACTCATTTACCTATCAATGTTTCAAATGCAATAAATATGGTCATAAGTCAAATAATTGCAGAATGAATGTAAAATGCCATGCTTGTGGTAGATTTGGACATCTATCTAATCAATGCAAAACTTAAACCGGGCAAGGTTATGGAAAAGTTATTTAAAGAAACAATGTAACTTGTTATGCATGCAACAAAATTGGGCATATTGCAAGATTTTGCAAAAGCAAGAATGTACCGGCAAACAATAGAGGATCTAAGGTTTTCACTTACATTCGACAGAAAAAAGGTATTTATTTTGCGTCATCGCTTCTTCAGCTTCCATTCCTGAATTCATAGCAAACCCTACTGTTGTGGACAATATCAAATGTCATAGGCCAGTTTTTAAGATAATTCCTAATATAGATAAGGTGGATGACTATGTTGGAGAATTTTTCAAAGATTCTGAAGGGAGTCGCATTCGTAGAAGACCCTAGGGCATACATTCATTGTAATATTGAAGATTTAGGGTTAGAGGAGATGAAAAACATGTTTATGAAAGTCATCACAAACAACCAAGGTGTAATCAAACCTAAACATAAGATTGTGGAAGATTTAAGGATCGTAGACATCCTTTATATGCCTGAATTCGAAGATAAAATTATCCGATATGTTCTAAGTAGAGTTCACAGTGAATTATTATGGCTTAAATCCATCTTCAAAATCACCACGGAAGCCATTAAATTTGTTACAAGTTTACCCTCTACTAGCACAAGGCATGAGAAGAAGAAGAAAATTCCAAACAAAGATGTTATGGATCTAACCAGTGCTACATCTGATAACAAATCACTCAGGGTAAGTGACATAAATGATGACAATGTTAAATATGCTAGCATGGTTATTGGTTACAAGGTTGCACATACAAATAGGTTGAATTTTGTTTCTAGTCTATGCATTCATAGTGCTTATGAAATGGTAAAGAATAATGCAAAAATTGAACTTTGTGAATGGTCAAAAGATGAATTGATAGATAACTTCAAAAAAATCAAGGGTGATAAAAAGGGAACATTCAAATTTGGGAATTTAATTGTATGTTTGATGATATACTTCTTGAAGGAGATTCCCGGCATAGGCCATAGAGACTTTGCCTATGATATTTCTGTTGGAAAATGGATTAAGGAGGCAATTTACGACATGGGTTCAGAAAGAAACAAGCAGGTATGGGGATACTTCAAAAATTTCAAACAAGAATAAAGCAAAGGAAAAGAATCCCTCAAAGCATTGTTGATAAGTATGACAAATTGATATGCTTTGTTATAAAGAGAGATGAAACATGGATGGAGGTTGTCACACCTAGAACTGTTTGGGTAACATAAATGGGATATGAAGTGGACACCAACATTCTGGAAACTTGTGCCAAGAGACTTCTAGATGCCCCACCAAAACCTACTAAGAAGTTCTTTGGCACTGCTGAAACCATAGAGAAAGATGTTGTTATTCTGAAGCAAAGAAAGAAAAGGGATAAAATATTGAAAGATAGTTCAAAATTTGTCAAAAATGTTACCAAGGGAATATTGAAACTTGAACAGTTGAGTGATGTTAATGCAAGAATAAAAGAAATAAAATCTGACCAACAACCAGTAACACATGTTTCCCCTATTTTTACCTCATCCGATATTGATAGTAACAAAGTTGTGGAGTTTAAACGGGTGGATAGGAAGAAGATAAAATCTCCACCAGCACCCGCTCTTGCTCTGTCACCAAAGAAGACAAGGACACTTAGGAAGAAAGAACAAGTTATGAAAGAGCCTAGCAGTCCAAAGAAGAAGATTGCACAGAAGGAACTGACACCAAAGATATCTGATACACTTTCTCCAGCATTGAACTCTACCATTTTGGAGTATAAGGAATTATACCAGGAAGCTTGTATACCACATCAACTAATAGAAGATATTGATGATCAGATCAGAAAAACTCAAAAGGAAATTGATGATATTGCGGATAATATAATTGTTTCTTCTGAACTAACATCATTCACTACACATGAGGAGAAGATTGAAAATATTAAAAAAGAAAAGGCAAGACTGAAAATTAAAGCCATGGAGTTGAAGAATAAGCTTGGTCCAAGATTGGACAATCTAATCACTCACAGAAATGCACTATCAAAGGCTACAATTCAAGGAGATAGAACACCGAAACAAAAAATTCACTATCTTACCGAAATGATCAGGCAAACAGAAACAATAACTACTGACAATATGAAGTTCATGCAGGGTCTGAACTTAGTTCTTGCAGATATTTTTCAAATTGTACACAACAGACTTTAGGGATCTAAGTAAACTTTTGAATTTTTGAATTTTTTTGACATTCTTTGTCATTGATGTCAAAGGGGGAGTGTATAATGAGAAAAATGTACTGAGCAAGGCATGGAGAAAAGTGTACAGAAGAAGATGAACAAATCATTTTCTCAGTGGGAGCACTCACAGTTTTGGATTCATAGTTTTTTATTTTTCTCATGAGTGTTGCCATCAATGCCAAAGGGGGAGATTGTTGGCATTATACACTCAGATGAGAAGGGTGGATGTTGTCATTGATGGCAACAAGGTTCCATAGGATCATTCAGCCATAGACTTCACCTACAGGCATTGACAGATACAACAAGGCTTATTCACATCGACAAAAGATTATACTGGCATTCTGGGCCGACTTGACAATAAATATTGTTTATGCGAAATAAATTGTAACATAAAACATAATTGTATGGATGACATGTTGTATTGTAAAGACTCATATAT